>NW_015165278.1:368208-381299 GCF_001447785.1 Gekko japonicus
TCCCAGCGGTAAATCCATTTCCTACGCATGCGCTCAGAACGCGGTTTACTTTGGGGAGGATTTAAGTTTCCCCCCTATATTTTTTAAAAGATGTCAGATTTTTGTGCACACCTGGGGAGTACCCCAAGTGTGCAGGAATATCTGTTGACCCTCCATGTCCCCCAGATCTGCAAAAATAAGTATCCGCACGGCGCCCTCTGTTGGAAATTAGATATATAGATATGGAGCAGAGGTCCATCAGTGGCTATTAGCCACAAGGTATAGATAGGGACTCCGGGGCAAGTGATGCTCTGTCTTCTTGGTGATTGGGGGGGGGGTCAACAGTGGGAGGGCTTCTAATGCCCTGGCCCCACTGGTGGACCTCCCGATGGCACTGGTATTTCTGGTCACTGTGTGACACAGAGTGTTGGACTGGATGGGCCTTTGGCCTGATCCAACATTGGCGTCTCTTATGTTCTTATGTTCTTCAGATACAGCTAGAATGCGAGTCCATCTGTCCTATTTGCTGAAAAGTGGAGTGATTTCAGATGCCGAATGACATTAGCAGGCAAATGACAATAACAGGTGAATAAGAATAGCAGGCATGATTGGATTTAGGTGAGATATGCAGAGGGGTAATAGGCATGGAGAAATCAGCATTGGTAATGAGAAAGGAAACCTAGGTCTTGATTCAATCCAGGTGGATGCATTTTCTTGAGCTTCATTATCAATTGCAATTCAGCAGTCTCAAGACAAAGCATGAAACTCAAGACAATGCATCCACCAGGAATGAATCAAGACCTAGGTTTCCTGCATAAATCACACTTGAACTTATTTTCAACAGTTCTTTGAACAGAAAAAGCCAAGAGAGTACACTGTACCTGCTTCTGGGGTATTGACTCTTGCACAACTGGATCCAGAGTCATAAACTTTTTATCTTTGACAATGCTGAGGACGTCATAGAGCACGCACATCTCAGTCAAGGCGCTTCTCAAGTTATTCCTCACTGAATCCCAAGGCCAGAGAGAAGGCTGAAACTTGACCAAACCTAAGGAAGGCAAACAAAGGAGAAACACAGTGAAGACTGCAAAGATGAAATTATTGTTGCTGTTACTGGAGCAGAGTTATCCTTTTCCACCAGGTACAGCAGAAGGAATGTTGGAGAGTGCAGCATTTCACCCCTTGCTCCATTTCCTTTTCTGTGACTAAGTGGATGGGGCGTCTACTCCTTGATCACCATTACCTGAATATGTGTGTCATATTACATAAGTTCATACATGTTACAGGGAATATGTATATACCCCATGTATGCATGATTTTTCTTTGTATGTGTGCTGAGTTAATTCAGCTCACATGATTTAAACCCCCAAATCAGGTACTAGATCCTGATTTTATTTTTAAAGTGATTTTTTTGGAGTGGCTCTTATAAGCACATGTGTCCCCATACATGTAGGATGCATTCACACTCACTCTAATGTGTATGCAGGGCTCCTATAATTCAGTGTACCAAAGCTAACTTGAGCATGTCACCTGGTACTTTTTGTCTTGGTACCAGAAATCTCACTTTGAATCGTGATGCCTTTTGAATGGGAAGGTTGGGGGGAAAGGTTACCCCCCCCCCAACTGAACACATACACAAAGCTGCCCTATATATGGGTCAGAGCACCAGTCCTTCGTCACTACTGTCCTCTCTGACTGGCACATTCACACTCACTCTAATGTGTATGCAGGGCTCCTATAATTCAGTGTACCAAAGCTAACTTGAGCATGTTACCTGGTACTTTTTGCCTTGGTACCAGACATCTCACTTTGAATCATGATGCCTTTTGAATGGGAAGGTTGGGCGGAAAGGTTACTCCCCCAAAACTGAACACATACACAAAGCTGCCCTATATATGGGTCAGAGCACCAGTCCTTCGTCACTACTGTCCTCTCTGACTGGCAGCAGCTGTGCAAGGTCTTAAGCAGAAGTTTTTCACATAGCATGCAATCACACACACTCAATAATCCACTTTCAATCCATTTTCCAACTGGATTTTTACTGTGTGAACTGGCAAAATCCAGTTTGAAAGTGCACTGAAAGTGGATTATTTAGTGTGCATGACCACAGCCATAATTTTCTAAGTAACCTTTTTTACTGGGGATGCTGGAGACCTTCTGCATTCAAATGCAGACAATGAACACGTGAAGCTGCCTTCTGCTCAATCAAACTATCTACCAAGGTAACATATTATTATTATTAGTAGTAGTAGTGTTATTGTTATTATTATTTTTTTCATTTCTATACTACCCACAGCTGAAGCTCTCTGGGGGGTTTACAGCAAATATAAAACAATAAAATACAATAGATTGGACTCCTGCCTAACCAGGGAGGTCTTTAAAGGCCTCCCCAAAGAGGGCTGTCTTAACCTGGAAACAAAAAGATGGCAAATCTGGCGCCCGGTGGGCTGCAGCAGGAAGGCTGTTCCAAAGATGCCCACCACTGAAAAGGCCCTTTCCTAAGTTGCCACCCCCCAAGCCTCTTGAGGGGCTGGCACCCGGAGGCAGTCCCCAGAGAGGTTCAGCGTAGTGTCTGGGGACTTTTGAGTCCTGTGACACCTTTCAGACACAACCAACTTTTGCTCCTGGTATAAGCTTGCTTTCCGTGTGCATGCAGACTTATTCTTCTGCACGCGGAAGCTTATACCCAGAATTAAACTTTGTTGGTCTTAAAGGGGCCACTGGACTTCAACTTTGTTCTGCTGCTCCAACACGGCTACTTACCTGAACCTATCTACCAGGACCAGCATCGCCTGCTCTGACCGGCAGCAGCTTCCCAGCCTCTCAGGAGGAAGAGGTCTTTCACACATCCCCACTACTTGACCCGACCAGATCTGGGACTTCCCGCGTGCCAAGCAGAAGCTCCACTCCCGAGCCTCCCTCTGCCGCCGCCCCTCACCTTCCTCCTCCTCGTCGTTCTCGCCCCCGGCGCCAGGCCACTCTCGCCCCCCGCCGCCGCCCGGGCTGGGCTCGTCCTCTTCGGAGCCGGAGCTGCCCTGGCTGAAGTCGATGCGCTGCGCCAGCCGGGCCAGGTTCTGCGACATGGACAGGGGCTGCAGGTAGGTCTCGCTCCCGTCCAGCCCCACCTCCTGCACATGCTTCTCGCTGGCCGACTCGATGCTGATCCGGACCGACGGCACCCCCGACATCTTCGCCGCCTCAGGGGGACGCGCTCCCCCACCGCCGCCGTCCCGGTCCTCCTCCTCCACGAAAATGTGGGGCTAACCGGCAGGCCCTCGATGAGCATGCGTGTCGGGAGTACGGTGTCCCTAAAGGGGAGAGGCCCATCTGCCTCTCAGGGCGGGGTGTGCTCGGGTCTTTCCGGAGAAGTTCCGGACACAAGACTGGGCGGGGATAGAATGGTACGAGGGAAGCCCGGGAAGAACTACGCTCTGCGCGACCCCTGGTGGCAGCCGAGAATGTGAGTTTAATCGTTCGGGTGTTTTCGTAAGAGCTCGGGATACAAAGGGGGCGGGGACAGAACGGCAGGAGGGAACTCCCCCCCCAGGCAAGTTGCAGGTGACGTAAAGGGCGCATGCGCACGAAAGCCTGTATCCGGGTTTAAATGTTGCTGGTCTTAAAAGGTGCTGCTGGACTCAGACTTTGTTCTAAAGCAGCCCTTTTCAAGGCGAGAGACGAACAGGGATGGCTTGTCACTACCTAGCAACCCTGGAATTCCTTGGTGGTCTCCCATCCAAATACTGAGCAGGATCAACGCTACTTAGCTTCCGAGATCTGACCAGATCAGGCTAGCTAGGGCTATCCAGGTCTGGGTACGAAAAGCCTAGAGGTTCACTTTTGTGCACTGCAGCTGCAATTAGCTCTGCGGTTTTCAGCCGTTGCTGACTTCTTTTTTTGGCGCGTCTGCGTTTGCTTTCCATGCTCCCCCCCCCCCCGCCCCGCCCCCGTTGCAAGGGCTGGTAGGCAAGAAAGAAGAGGCTGCAAACTGTGCAGCTCAAGCCTAGATGTTTACTTGAAAGCCAGACCCACAGTTCAGGGGCCTGACCGGCTCCCAGGTAAGAGAGCATAAGATGCTGACTTAATTTGGTGACAGCCAGGAGTTCTGCCTCCAGTTTCTGACAGGAGAAAACTATCCCAGATGCTTTTCTAAAACACTGCATAGTTTTTATTGAGCAGAGGTGACTAAAATATAATGCACCTAGTTTAAGTGAGGACCCCCCTCTTTTTCATAGGTAGCAAGTTCCCATCTAATACATTTTTCTCTCACACATAGCTCTCCCTTTTCCATTTTATCCTCTTAACAAGCCTGTTAAGTAGGCTAGGCTGAGAGAATATGAATGGCTTAAAATCACCCTACAAGAGCCCGTGTCAACAGCCGGGATTCAAACCCAGGTCGGCAAGACCCTAGAACAGGAATGTAGTTTTAATGTTGGGGGGAGGGGGATTATCAAACTGTTTATTGTATTAAATAGTGTTGTTGTCCTCTTCCTTGAGTCAGTGAGAAAGGCTACAAAGAACATATTTGGCAATGTCAAAATCCAAAGCACTTCAGTTGCAATTTTGGACAGTGACCAACCCCCCCCCCCAATACTCCCAAAATGGTGCCTAAAGGGTTTTCAACCCACACTCTAAAGAATGAGCACAGAATCTTCTATCACCTCTCTTTGTTTACATTGTTTCATTGGTATTGATTCTTGCTTGACAGTAGGTTATAGAAGATGCAATTCTGTGTATCCAATTGGGTTTAAATGTGAGTCAAGGCTATAGCTAGCATTGAATCTTTAAGTTACCTGAGATCGCTTTCAAGGGGTGAAACAAAGGATAGGAAAAGAACCCCTTAAATTTCAAACCAGTTTTATTTTGATAATCAGACTGTTGAACTGTTGCATTACTGCCTACCATTTTCTTCTCACTGTGACACAGAGAGTATTCCATCTTTCTGTTTATACCTCTGAGGATGCCAGTCACAGTTACTGGTGAAACATCAGGTTGTACAATGCCAAGACCACAGCCACACATCCCAGAAAATCTACAGCAACTAATGTTGCATTACTGTTAGAAAAATACCTCATAGTTGCAAAAAAAGGTTAATTGATGTTATATTTATTTATTTTTGCTTCCACCTGTGATGCAAACCTAACAGGATACTGAACAATCAGTGTTGCCTAAATCAACACAGGCAAAACAATATGATAACAGACACATTGTGAATACAAGGCACATTTGGGTCATCTGAACAGGGAAAATGTCATCTCTGAAAAACGCTGGAGACAGGCATGACTATAGAAAACAAGGATGTCGTATCCTCCTTTCTGGCCTTGTGTTTCTTCTCCCTCTCTCATGAAACTAGAACCGAGGAGCATCTGATGAAGTTAATGGATAACAGGCTGACGACAGAGGAAAGGCAGTGTTTCACTTAATGAGTAATTACATTGTGGATGTTGTGTGGTTGGGTGTAATGACGACTAGCGGCATAAGAAGACTTTACAGAATGATTAGTCAGATGTGTGGAGGATAGGTCCATCAGTGGCTACTGGTCTTGAGGATCGAAGGGAACATCACTTGTTCAACAATGCATTAGTATTACACATTACACAAACATAATGCATACAAATGAACACTGTTAACACTGTATTAGTCATGGTGATGAAAGGAAACCTTCATATTTAGAGGCAGTAAACCTCTCAAACCCAGTGTGAGGAGGCAGTATCAAGGAAAGGCCTTGGCTTCTATGCTCTGTCCGTTGGCCCACCAGAAAGCCAGTGTGGTGTAGTGGTTAGTGTTGGACTAGGACCTGGGAGACCCAAGTTCAAATCCACACTCTACCATGGAAGCTTGCAGGTGACGCAGCCACACACTCTCAGCCTAACTTACCTCACAGGAACAACGTTTGAGTCCAGTGGCACCTTTAAGACCAACAAAGTTTTATTCTGGGTGTAAGCTTTCGTGTGCAGGCACACTTCTTCAAGGTGCCCCTGGACTCCAACTTTATTCTGCTGTTTCAGAGCAAAACGGCTACCCACCTGAATCTACCTCACAGGGTTGTTGTGAGGATAAAATGGAGGAGAGGAGAATGACACAAACCACTTTGGGTTTCCACTGGGGAGAAAGGCAAGGTTAGATTAAACAAAATAATAATGGCCACTGTGAAAGAGGATACTACTGGTCTGATCCAGCAGGGCTCTTCTTTGGGATATTACTGGTGTGGACGAGGAGATGACGTTAGCTGGGCTTGCTGTCTGGACATGGAAGGGAGGCAGGTAGAGGTGCCAGCTCTGGGTTCGGAAGCAGCTGGAGATTTTGGAGTGGAGCCTCGGGAAGGGGGTGGGTTGGGGAGTGGAGGGACTGCAGCAGTCAAAAATGCCAGAGTCCACCCTTCAAAGAAGCCATTTTCTCCTGGGAACTGATCTTGGTCATCTGGAGATCGACTGTAATAGCAGGATATTTCCAGGTACCTCCTGGAGGTTGGCAACCCTGGGGCAGGACTCCCTGCCTGCTGCTCAGAGTGGCCTGCTGCTCAAGGAGTTGCTAGAATGCAAAGGAGAGGGATGGAAGCTTAACGTATGGCTCATTTATTGATATGGCTTCTGATTTTTCTGGTCAGATTCATTTCAGCTGTGCTTCCAATCAAACAATCCATTTTGAATGCCTTTTAAAAGCGAATAAAAATAAGTGCTCTGTTGCCGTGGTGCTTGGATTAGAGTTCTGTGACTGCGGTTTCACTTAAAAGCGAATAGGCAGCAACACGCTTGGTTTCTTGCTTCCCGTTTAAGACGCCTTCCTGCTCCAAGCGAAGCCGGTGCCGATTCAATCTCGCCCCACCATGTGCGTTTCCTTGGGTCTGTCAATTCGAAAGAGATACTCAGCGGGCGCGAAATAGCCCAGATACTCGACGGTCTCTGGCGTGGTGTCTGTATGGTAGTGTCCCCCGTCGCCGTGGTGGCTGAAGCAGTGGGTGTGCTCCAAACGTAGGTCGAAGCCCTAGGAAATAAATTAAGAGCAAAAATTAAATCCAAGCTCAGAGCCCGGGCTTAGGAAGATTTGCAGGACTGACTTTATGACCGCTCCAATTTTCTTCCCAACGGTTTCTTTGCCTCTCAAACTCTCCATGATAAAACACTTACAGAGTAAAGCGCTATCAGCAGGAACAGCACATGTTGTACCTATTGTGGTGTTACGTGTGTGTGTGTGTGTGAGAAGTGCTGTCAAGTCGCTTCCGACTGACGAGGACCCTTTGGATTAACGTTCTCCAAAACGTCCTATCGTTAGCAGCCATTCTCAGGTCTTGCAAACTGAGGGCTATAGCAGTTCAGAATTGCAGGAGGGGGAATCCAGTGTGGGAATGTCCTCTCCCACAAAGCTGACCAGGCAGGGAGAAGGTTCTCAGCTTCGTTTACGAACCAGGCTGCACTTCTACCCTGTTTCCCCAAAAATAAGACCTACCCCAAAAATAAGCCATAGCAGGATTTATATGCATTTGTGGTATAAGCCCTAGTGTGTCTTCTTGAGAAAAAATAAATATAAGACAGTGTCTTATTTTCGGGGAAACATGGTAGGTTAGATCTTCCCCACTTTTCAGGGCTCCCAAAAAGGGGGAGGGAGATTGCTGCAAATAGAAAATGAGCATAACAGGGTAAAGTCCTATTCCAACTTTTTGCTTTCTGTGGAGTTCCGTGAGGGTTTTAGACAGATTTATTTTGCATGTATTTGTTATTTACAGTCCGCCTCTCTCACTTGGACTCAAGGCGGGTCACGCAGAGTGAACCAACACGAACGACAGGATGAGACATTCAACGAGCAAGGCAATAGAAATTAGGGGTGCGGAATCCACCAGAAGTATAGAAATAGAACCAGAGCAAAGCATAAGTATTTGAACAACAGATTAAATGATGCAAAGTTCCATGGATCCTAGTTTCAGCAAGCTATACGCAGTAGTACAGACCACACTCCCAATAATTTATCCAATTAACTTTATGAATCATTTAGTACAGTACAAGTCCATTGCCTGCACAGAAAAGCCCTCTCGAATAAATCTTAAATAAATTTGATGAGCCACCTGTAGTTTTAAGTGGCACAGTCCTTTCTACCACCTCATTCAGCAGCCATGTGCATCCCAGACTTTATTTGAGTCCAGTGTTACCGTTAAGACTTTATTCATGGATGATGAGACAGACAGAACAGTGACACCTAATGGTTCTAACGTATTAGGAAACCAGGTTGTGTCTACAGGGGGGGGGGGGGGATCTGTCTTGTAAAATTTTATCCTGCTTTTCCTTCAAGGAGTGCAGGGTGTTGTGTATGGTTCTCTTCTCCCCATTTTATTCTCACAACAACTGATGAACCTGTATTTGTTAACATATATAGATCTATGATGTGGCCTCATTTGGAATACTGTGTGTACAGTTCTAGTCGCCACATCTCAAAAAGGAGCTGGAAAGAGTACAGAGGAGGGCGACCAAGATGATTAGGGAGCTGGAGGACCTTCCCTGTGAGGAAAGGCTGAAGGGTCTGGGACGTTTCGGTTTAGAAAAGAGACGACTAAGGGGGGAACATGACAGAGGTTTATAAAATTATGCATAGGTGGAGAGAGTTGACAAAGAATTTTCTCTCTCAAAATGCTAGAGGGCATCCAATAAAGCTGATCGGCAGTAGATTCAGGATGGACAAAAGGAAATACTTCTTTACACAGTGAGTGATTAAAATGTGGAATTCACTGCCCAGGGATACTGTGATGGCCCCAGGCACAGATGGCTCTAAAAGGCAAATAGATACATTCATGGAGGATAGGTCTATTAGTGGCCACTAGCCATGGTGACTAAAGGGAACCTATACGTCCAAAGGCAGTCAACCTCTGAATACCAGTACCAAGAGGCAACATCGGGAAGGCCTCGGCCTCTATTTTCCTGTTGTTGGTCCTCCAGAGGAACTGGCTGGCCACTGTGTGAGACATGATGCTGGACCAGATGGACCACTGGTCTGATCCAGCAGGGCTCTTCCTATGTTCTTCTTAATATATTGGCTTGGATCCTATACTTTTTTCCTCTACTTGTGCAGTGCTGTCCTCAGTTGTGGACATGATAGGACATATTCCTTCTGGTGCTGGATGTTTGCTATTCACTCAAGACCAGCATATGATATGATAGCTGCTTTGCCAGCTCTTGAGCTCTCAACCACCCTCCTCCAAATTCTTATTTGTCAGTGGCAGAGCACTTTGCTTTCCATGTGGTCCTTGGCACCTCCAGTTAAAGGTCTGAAGTAACAGGTGTAGGACAAGGCTGGTCTTTCACTGAGAACCTAAAAAGGCCGGGTGCCAGTCAGATGAGAAAATACTGAGCTAGGTGGACCAGTGGGCCAACATGGGGAAAGGCAGCTTCATAAGTTCAAACGGCACCAAACCAACATGCCAGGAAACTCCCCCTTCCCCCGTCAGCCAATTGACTTACTGGATCTCTGGAAACCAACACTGGTTGACAGATAAGCGGAGCCGTCATTTCAAAAAACTTCAGCCAGTTGTTCACCTCCTCATCAGTGTTTAAAGGACAGGTGGAAAATTCCGGCTGTAATGAAATAGCATCGAATGTGAGAAGGACTGGATCTAAAGTCACTCGGGACGTTTTCCCCTGCCATGCCAAATCCAGTCACGCAGAAGGTCCTCTTGAGTTATATAAACCTTCCCTCTCATTGGTGTAGCCTATCCTTAAATATAACTGCCTCTCCCAAGTTAATAGACCAGGCTTGACAGAACAGGCCAATCAGAGATGCATCAGATTCCCTCAGCAACTTTGTGCTAAAGAACAGGTACCACCGCCGAATGTAATGGTGCCCTGAGCACTCACTGGGCCCAACAGGACAGAATAGGGCTGCCAACCTCCAGGTGGGGGGCCCTGGAGATGTCCCAGGATTACAACATATCTCCAGGCTACATAAAATCACTTATTTATTTAAAACACACATTCCACTTCTCCTGGAGAAAATGGCTGCTTTGGAAGGTGGACTGCGTGGCATTGTACCCTAAAAGAAGTCCCTCCCTTCCTTAAACCCCACTCTCCCAGGCTCCACCCTAAAACCTCCGGGTATTTCCGATCCGGGAGTCGGCGCCCCAAGAGAGAAGTTGACCACAACTGCTTTACACTCAGCCTGTCCCTCCAAAAGTTCAAATGACACAATAAGCAACCTCTGGCTGTTCTATGTTTCTTTTCCCCTGTGCAGAAATGTAGACCTTGTTGAATCTCACGTGATTCTCCCATGCTCCCAAGGGATCCATATCCTTGATCATCAGGACTTGGCGGCACGCAGCACATATCGCCCCGAGAACACAACACGACTCACCATAACGTGAATTTTTGCTTTCCCCTTCTGCATCACGAAAGTGCCTCCCATCCCCACGGGCTTGTCTCCGTAGTGTTTTTCTAAGGCTTTCCTGATGCAGGATATGAAGTTCTGCTCCCCGGTTCTTCTGTTTGCTTTTACTTCAATGACCTTATTAAAAATAGATGCAGATTTCGCTTATGGCAGGAACTTGGCATTCAAAATCAAAATTAAACTTGGCATGCACGTTTAAAAAACATAAAGCACTGTTTCTATTATGCAGTAAAACAGTACAGTTTACGGCAGAACTTCAGTAATATTGCACAGTTACATATGCTTTGTCCTATGTGGTAAGCACACTTCCCGTACATTACCCCCGTGATCTGTACAACAACCTTGCTAATGAATAAAGTACCGTCCAGTTGCAACCGAATCATAGTGTCTCCAGCCACAGGGTGTTCCAGGAAATAGGCAAACACAGGGGGTTTGCCATTGCCTTTCTTCGGCATATCAACTTTAGTCTTCCGTGGTTGTCTCCCATTCAAATACTGAGCTATCTGGGCTGCTAACAACCCTGTTAGGGCAACATTATAACCCCCCCCCCCCCGCCAGTTACAAATAAGGGACTCAAAGACCGAGAGGTAACATCCGGTTTAGAACAATGTGAAAAGGGGCCTTTGTGTTGTGGTAAATAAAAGCTCTCTGTCTTTCTAGAGCTCAGACTGGGTTCCAAGGTTCTCACCTTCATGCCTGGCTGCTTCTTCCACACAGAGTCTAGAGACTCCTGACTGGGTTAGTTTGGATAGAGGGCAGGAGAAAGTGTGGTGGGAGCTAGAAACTCACGCATCCCCCCCCCCAAAATGTAGCCTCTCCTGGCCCCCAAGTAGGGTTCCCAAGTACCTACCTACGATCCGGTGGGGGACACATGCTTCCCTGCCGGAAGATTCTTGCTTGGAACACAGGCACTGCACTATTGACGTAGGCATGTAGCTGGGTGACTCTCTGGTAATGGGACTGGAAACTCTATGGTACCATCGAGTTTCCAGACCCATTGCCAGAGCGTCGCCCGGTGTAACTTCCTGGTGACAGCATGGTGACCCTCGACTTTCCAGACCCATTGCAAGAGGGTCGCCCGGCAACGTGCCTACGTCACATCTGGGCGACAGAATAGTGCAGCGCCTATGTTTTCCCTGTGGGAATGCGAAGAATTATACATCCCCCGCCGAATTAAGGTAAGTACTTGGGAGCCCTGCCCCCAAGCCACAGGTAAACAGATAAAAAGGGCAGAGCTTGGGTGGTGGCAGGTAGAGGGTTGCCAGCCTCCAGGTGGGCGTCTTCTGCCACAGTTACTTTCTATTTTGAGGTCTATGCACACTATTCATGTATAGAATTACAGAGGAGCCTACTGTTGGGTTTTTGAACAAGTTCTTTTTGTACATCATCATATATTCTAATAGCCAACAGAGGGCGCCGTGCGGATACTTAGACTGAGGAAAAGGAACCTCCGTGGGCCTCAGAAGCTCTTCCTACATATCCAGCATGCTTCCATTATGTGCAGAAAAATCGAAAAAGTGACAAAATCGCTCCAGGGATGACTGAATTCCCCCAAAAACCCTTTGAAATGGGCTCTGCAGGGCTCTGCTTCAGACACCAACGGTGAGAGAGAGGTTAGAACGTTCAGGGGGGGGGGAGAAGAGGCTTCTAACTGCTCTGTGAGTGAAAGGGGGTGGGGGAAGGGCCCTTTTGCCAGGCCTCCGTTGGCCTTTCAGGGAGGGAGGGAGCCTTGGGGGCTGGCCTGGGGACTGGAGGGAGCCTTGGGGCCTGGCCTGGGGAGTCCCTAGAGGTTTTGAGGTGGGATTGGGGAAGGGAGAGGTCTCAGCTGGGTATAATGCCACAGAGTCCACCTTCCAAAGCAGTCATTTTCTCCAGGGAGACAGATCTCTGCTGCCTTGAGTTCAGTTGTAAGTCTGGGGGTGGGGGGTTTCCTTCAGGCCCCACTTAGAGGTTGCCAAGCCTAGGCCTGCCAGCACTTTAGGGTTGCCAGGTCCCCCCCGGCCACCGACAGGGGATTCTGGATAAGGTTGCCAGGTCCATGCTGGGACACTCCTGGAGATTTGGGGGTGGAGCCTGGGGAGGACAGGGACCTCAGTGGGGTACAATGTCACAGAGTCCACCCTCCAAAGCATCCATTTCCTCCATGGGGAGTTATCTCTGTAGTCTGGAAATGAGCAGGAATTACAGGGGATCCCCAGGTCCCACCTGGAGGCTGGCATCCCTCGGCAGCACCCTCTGGGTGACTTGATACCACCTGATTTGCATGACTCAAGTAGGCCCAGCTGCTTGCTACTGTTCATCAGCAGCCACCCTATGAAAGCCAGTGCGGTGTATCGGTTAGAGCTTCAGATTAGGGTCTGCGAGACCCAGGTTCAGATCCCTATCTTGCAGTGGAAGCTAACTGGGTTATTTTGGACCAGTCACATACATTCAGCCTAGCCAACCTCACAGGGTTGTTGTGCAGATAAAAAGGAGGAGAGAATAATGTAAGCTGCTTTGGTCCCCACTGTGGAGAAAGACTGTAATTTTTCTAGGTAGAGGCTGTGGGGGAAGGGGTGTGGAGATGGAAAGTTGCAGACAGAGAGGCAGATAAAGGTAGGTTGGCTGTTGGGTGGGAAGGAAATTGTGTTGCCAACTCCAGGTTGGGAAATTCCTGGACATTTGTGGGGTGGAGCCTGGGGAGGGTGGGATTGGAGGAGGGAAGGAACTACAGATCAGTATAATGCCATAGCTGGAGGAGAAAAAGAAAA
>NW_015165278.1:382734-387522 GCF_001447785.1 Gekko japonicus
GCCCCCGCTGCCCCCGCCGCCTCGGGGAGATGGGGGGGATGGAGGAGACGGGGCTCTTCTCTCCCCCCCCGCGAGTATCGCGGGTCCCCCTCTTGTAATGCCTAATTGTCATGAGCAATCTGTTGGATATATGTTCATGCATTCTATTGGGTTATGACCACTAACCCATCCTTGTACTTTAATGAATGTAATACACAATTTTGATCATATATAAATTGTGAATTGTTGATGGTCTTCCCTTGGTGGGTGTTATCTGTGGCCTGGATCAAGCGGGCTCCAAGGTGACATTGTGCATCAGTTCCGCACTCCCATGCAGCAGACCAAGAGGGAGACTTAGCCACCGCCCGACCAAGAGCCATGAAGAAACAAAGACTGAATCTCAGAGCCCAGATAGGGCCATGGAAGAGTCCCTCTCCTCAGTGTCAGCTCTAAAGGTTCTCTCCTTGCTCCCAGGATACAACATCCAGAGGCTGCTGAAGTCACAAAGGAGGAGTCCACGTACCTTGCCCGGAAGGCCTTCACTGGCATACAGGTTGGCCAACAGGCCAAATTCACAGTCGTGATATTTGGTATTGTACTTCTCCAGCAGGTACCCACCATCCTTGGGCTTAAACCGGGCTATGTAACTTCCGTTTGTAGCTGGTTTGTTCTCCTTCTGGGCTTGAACGACGGGCATAAGCTACAGAGTAAAGGAACTTGTGTGAATAAACCTCCAAGCTGCTTCACTGAGCAGTAAAACAAAACAGGCAAACACCCCACATCCCAATAACCAGGGCCATTTTTGGGCAGGAAAAAATCCAGCCACACCCACCTTTTGCTTGTTATTCTGTTTACCTTGTTTGTTGTCCAAACCCAGGGCTTTTTTGTAGCAGGAACTCCTTTGCATGTTAGGCCACACACCCCTAATGTAGCCAGTCCTAATGAGTTTCTGCTGTTGGGTGTGGCCTATTATGCTAATGAGTTCCTGCTGGGCGTGGCCAACCTGGAAGCCAGCCGGAATTCCGTTCCTGTGCGTTCCTGCCGAAAAATAGCCCTGATTGTGCCTATTATGCCCACATTACCTCAAAGCTTCTCACAGCGAATCTTCCTAAATAGAAATAAAACCTTACTCATTGTCATTAGAGCCAATTTTTTTGCATTTGTCATTATTTATATCTAAAGAAGTGAGCAGTGACTTACAGAAGCTGCTACCCTGCCTCAAATTTTGTTAGTTTTAAAGGTGCTACTGGACTCTTGCTCTTTTCTATTACTACGGATAGACAAACACGGCTGCTCATCTTGATCTATCATTATATGTAGTAAAGGTATCACTAGCAGATTTTTTTATTCAGGTGATAAAGTCTTTTAAATAAACCCGTGCGTGACAAGATCTAACATTCACCCCCAGTTTCCGAAGGCATTTTGCTAGACCTTGTTGTACAGAGAGCACATTAGAAAGGGACTGGTCAAAGAAAAGTGTCTCTGGGATTTTTACCCTGTCAAAAATTAATATCAAATTACTAAAGTTTAAAAATATATATTTTTTAATTAACATCAACATTGGATCTAACAGGGGAGAAAAATTAGGAATACTGAGGTACCTGCAAGGCTGGCTAATCACAGGGTTGCAATGAGGGTTTCCTCAGAGGGTAGGCATTGTTGGGCCTTGTTAGAGCCTACCACTGTACATTAGCAGTGACAGCAGCCTGCTCTTTCTCTCAGAATACATGAACGCATGAAGCTACCTTACACTGAATCAGACCCTTGGTCCCTCAAAGTCAGTACTGTCTACTCAGACTGGCAGCGGTTCTCCAGGGTCTCAGGCAGCGGGCTTTCACATCACCTAATGCTAGATCTTTTAACTGGAGATACCAGGGATTGAACCTGGGGCCTTCTGCATGCCAAGCAGAGACTCTACCACTGAGCCACAGCTTTGGGCTTCTCTTCTATGGACTGGTTCCCTCCGCACTCCTCCTTTGCTTGGCCTCCATACCGCCAACAGGGAATATCTCTGCCAGATAATCCAGGCGCTAGCAACTTGTTCAACTTGAAGGCCACATCTGGGCTTTCATCTACTTTTGAGGGCTCCAAATCAGACACCAGGCCTTCCTGCTTCCGGCACCAACGTGGAGTCCTCAGGAGAGGTGGCCCATTCTCCCCCTCTGCTGCTCTTGATGGCACTTGGACCTTGAACATTTTAACGTTTCAGGAGCATGGGCTCCCCAGCTCAATGTCATATGGATATTAGGAAGACTAAAAGAGTTACCTACCTCAGCATTGCCTCCGACGATCCTAGATGAAGCAGCTCCAGCTCCCAGAAAAAAAGCTCCAGGGAGCTGAATTTCTTTTGCTATATCATTCAGGTCATAAACCTAAACAAGGAAGATGCATTCAGTTATCACCGACATCATGTTTTGTTGAGAATTACCAGTTAGGGTTACAGTCTCGGGGCATACAACATGTGAAAGATAAGCAGGTCTGGGTCCGGCCAAGAGACAGATCATCCTGACTTCCATTTTATTCTGTGCATCATTTGTCACCTGCTTTTCCCTGAATCAAAGCAGGCCCAAGGCACCTCACAAAATGAAATCACCAACAGAAAAAAATAACGCTGAGCCAAATCAACACAGTTTATGCTTCTGATGTAAAACACCAGCTGCCAATTACCCAAAGCTTCTCTTAAGGAATGTGGCCTGAAAGGCCTTCCTAAAATCTGGCAAAGGCACCTCAGCCTTCTGACCTCTGCTGGCAGACTGTGGTTTCCTTCAGGGTGGGTTACTACTGAGAAGATCTGAGAGCAGCGGACACCATTCTAGACACTCTGAGGCAGTGTGGCACGTAGCTGCTGATCAGAGGGGTGTCGCTGGCACATATGATGGAAGAGAGAGGAAAATGCCACCATCATAAACCAATACTAAGTTAATGTGTGCTGTCAAAGTCACAGCTGACACGTGGCAACCCTGTGACGTTTCACCTCATGAGGTTTTTCAAGGCAAGAGATGAGCAGAGGTGGTTTGCTCTGGCCTTCGTCTGCATAACAGCCCCAGTCTCTCCATCCAAGTACTGATCCCACTTAGCTTCCAAGCTCTGACAAGAACAAAGCATGTCTGGGCTGCTATGACTGCATCCTACCATTCCAGTAAGCAAAGTCTGACGCCTTCTTCCAGTCTAAGGAGCCACCCCCCAACATAAGTTGCCCTTTCTCCAACAGAAGAACCACTTTAGCTGTAGGGAACCTCCTCAGGCTGGAGGAAATTCCTCCAGCTCATGGTTGGACAGCGCACGCTACACCGGCCTGCCATGTTTAATAGGTATGCCATTAATTAGCAGGTACACTGCAAAAGGCAACATAATAAACTTAATATATTACAGAGAAAAAAGGAATCAGAAAAGCACTTTCTAGTCATTTTCCAGGAGGAGTTGGATTTATACCCCACCCTACACTCGGAGTCTCAGAGCGGCTTACCTTACCTTCCCCTCCCCACAACAGACACCCTGTGAGGTATACAGGACTGCGAGAGCTCTGAGAGAACAGCTCTCAGAGAACTTTGACTGACCCAAGGTCTCCCAGCTGGCTGCATGTGGAGAAGTGGGGAATCAAACCCGGTTCTCCAGATTAGAGTCCGCCACTCTTAACCACTGCACCAAGCTGCTACTGCAGCTTCTGCTTTGCTATCGACTAAATGTATGTACACAACATATTTTTATCACGAGCCTGGAAACTGAGTCCCCAGACAGAAGATGGCTGGATAATGGCACATAGGAGGAGAGACTCTTCAGAGGGTTAAATTACAATCTAGTCACCATTCACCTTATCTTTTTGTACAAGAGGCAGAAGGTACGGAACGCCTCCAACATCAGCAATTCTTGACTGGCCACAAATGCCTGTAGGAACAAAATTTATATATACACACTTTACAAATATAACATTTTTATGCTTCAAAACGTATACAAAGGTAAAAGTTCCCTTGCTCGAAAGCCAGTCGAGTCCGACTCTAGGTTTTGCAGTGCTCATCTCCGTTTCAAAGCTGAAGAGCCAGCGCTGTCCGAAGACGTTTCCGTGGTCATGTGGCCGGCATGACTAATCACCAAGGCGCACGGAACGCTGTTACCTTCCCACCGAAGTGGTACCTATTTATCTACTTGCAATGTCTTGCTTTCGAACGGCTAGGTTGGCAGGATCAAAACGTAGATACCAAACACAAAATAACTGGATACGGAGGCTCAAGCGAACACATGAAGCTGCCTTGGTCTGAGCCAAACCATCATTCTTTCAAGTTATCGTCTCTTCTGACTGGCAGCTGCTCTCCAGCATCTGAGCCATAAGTTTTTCGCATCACCTACTAACCGATCCTTTTAACTGGAGGTTGAGCCTGGGGCACTTTCTACGTGCCAAGCTGATGCTCTGCCACTGAGCCACAGCCCTTCCAGAAGGCTCCCTTCTGCCAAAAAAGAAATTCAGTGGCTTTCAAGTTTTCTAACCTCAGGGAATTCTTTCCACATCAACCCTTCTGCTGAGGAACTCCTGCATATCTGTCGTAGAAGCCCAGGGAGTTGCAAAGGATTCTGGGGCACAAGGTACATAGGCAGTTCCCGTAGCACACTGGCCTGAATGAACCGTGCACCAAACACATTCCTATACTTGCATGTTACAAATTTTATAATACAGAATGAGCAACTTTTGGGGAATTTTTTTTTCTATTCTTGTTGACCTCCTTTTGGAGGAAACCCAGGCTTCTTAATTACCCGTAGCCCGCCGGGAGAAGATAGAACGCGCCGCCAAAAGGGTGTTGGTAGGCAGTCCCCCCC
>NW_015165278.1:387538-454637 GCF_001447785.1 Gekko japonicus
AATGTGTGGCCCTAGGTAGGTTAACTAACTATACTAGTAGTACAGTGTAAACCGCTCTGAGACCCATTAGGTGTCATGGGCGGTATATAAATCCAATGTAAATAAATAAATAAATTCTTTGAAAATTCCTAGATGTCCTCAAAGTTGTAATTTTATTTTTAGAAGTCAGCAAGCTCCTGTGAGGTTAAAGCCAGATCTTGGGGAAATTAGACTCAAGCCTTCCAGAAGCTTGCGTGGAAAAGGAAAGCAGAGATGAATTCAGCATCCAACAACCATCTCCCTGGATTTTTGCAGAATGCATGCACAAAGATCACAATTTTATCTATTTTTGTGATTTTGGGGCCGCTATTGTTTATATCTGGCAGTTCTCCACAGTAGGGACCTAAAGCAACTTACAGCATCATTCTTCCTGCTTCTGTAGCAGTAGCCCTGATACCACTTATCTTTTCTTGCTGAGTTTTCAAGCTAAGAAGAAGAGGAGATTGGATTTATACCCCACCCTTCACTACCCAAGGGAGTTTCAGCGCGGCTTACAATCTCCTTTCCCTTCCCTTCCCCACAAGAGACACCCTGTGAGGTAGGTGGGGCTGAGAGAGCTCTGACAGAAACGGCTCTTTTTTTTCAAGAACAGCTGTGCCAGAACTATGGCTTGCCCAAGGTCATCCAGCAGGTGAAAGTGGAGGAGTGGGGAATCAAACCCGGTTCTCCCAGATTAGAGTCTGTACACTTAACCACTACACCAAACTGGCTCTTTTCAGCACTTTTCAATGAACTCTGTCAACTTCGTTACTTTCATCTTGGACGGTTAGTTGAAACAGTTACAGAAAAGTTAGATTAATTGCTTTTTAATAGCGGTTAAGAGTTGATATTGGCCTTCTTAGCTTGGCTTATCCACACTTATGTTTCTTATCATATTTAGTTATGAACCAATCAGTTTATCTAGATGATAGCCACATGATTATTCGCACTTAACGTCACTTATCATATTTACTTATGAACCAATCAGTCATCTAGATAATAACCACACAATTATGATAGAGGATTTAGAGAAAGATAAGATATAAAGATATAAATATGCACTCCTCTGACAAGCAGATCGGATTTCACTGGATGGAATCCTAGGTGAGATTTCTGGGTGGGTAACTTGGGCTTTTTGATAATCCTTAAAGGCAGTGAGACAAAAAGCTGAAACCTGGTTTTCTTTTTAAAAACTATTACTTGCTCTAGTATGATTAAGCAATGCTAGGCACTTTGATAACTTTAGCATATATCTTCACAGTAATGTAGGGTTAACCTTTTTTTGTGTGGCTATTCTGTTACTTTATAGAAACACAATAAATAGGGTTAACTTTTTCATGCCTGTACTTTTCTGTCTTGCTCAATTAAAAAAACAAACCTTATCTCAATAGATTCAGGTGGGTAGACACGTTGGTCTGAAGTCCAGTGGCACCCATAAGACCAACAAAGTTTTATTCGAGGTATAAGCTTTCAAGTGCCTGCACACTGCTTCAGATACACGAAAACTTAGACCTAGAATTAAACTTTGTTGGTCTTAAGAGTGCCACTGGACTCAAACTGTGTTCTTATCTCATTAAAGATAAAAGTTTCTACAGGTGTTCTGTCTGGTGTGCTGGTTGCATTTCGCAGAGCCAAACTTACCCTCTCACTCTTTTGTATTATCCAAATTAAAGGTTGTTAATCACTCTTTAAAAAGATAAATCCCGGACCACTCTACTGCTAAACAGTTTTACAGAAGCAAAGCCTTTCAAAGTGTTTCGTTTGGGTCCTCTAACTGTGAGGAAGATCGGGATGAAAGAGAGTGACTGGCCTAAGATCATCCTGCTAGCTCCCACAGCAGAGTGGGACTTTGAACCCGGGTCTCCCAGACTTTAATTCAACCTCTAACCACTATACCATGCTGCCTCTCATATAAGTTGTCTACCTTTTAATTAGGCGTATATATGTGTGCTTGTGTGTAGATGGATAGATGGATGGATTTGGAGATCACTGTAATACCAAACCAGAAGTTGGTTAAATAAAAATTAGGTTTGGGTTGGGTTTTTTTTTTAAAAAAAAACACACTTACCCTCTTAGTTTTTTACGAACTATGCAAAACTGAATTATTTAAGAGGGCTTTTTTACACAGGCAAGGTGGCAGCACTGTACAAAATGTGTTTACAAAGGAATTTCAAAGAGAGTTTAGAAAGACTGCTGAATTGCAACCGATAGTGAAGCTCAAGACAATGCATCCACCTGGACTGAAACGAGACCTAGGGTTCCTGTCTCATTATTTAATTTTATGGAATGTTTGCAACACAGAATGTGCCCATGGTACAGTACCTTTCACAGGAAAGCCGAAGGGTTTTTGAGTCAGATCAGGACAGTCTACCACAGACACCTGAACATCTGCATAGTTTTCCTTCAGTCCACTCTGCAAAACTAGAAGAATTTAAGAGTGTTTAAAAAAATTATTTGAATGCCTTATTTGGAATCAAGCCACAGAATCAAACCACAAATGATACCCCCATTTGATTTCTTCCTTCCTAGTTGTGGTAGTTCCAAGAGCCTTAAGAGTTACCAGTCAGAAAATGGTGGCTTCATGGGTGGAGCCAATTTGAAAATGGCAGCTTGGTATAAAAATTACAGTGCTTCTGGGCACATCTGCAGTGCTCAGATGTGGAAACCTCTCCTCTGTTTGTTTTCCAAATTAACTGCCCCACCCACTTATTCTAGTGTACCCTGCAGGGGAAAACCAGACAGTTATCTCTGTGTTTTCCCTGGAAGAAGCAGCTTTGATGGTCAGAGAAAAAGGCAACAGCCCGCTCCTTTCCAGTCTAGAGCAAAGGTGTGTGTACAAAGGAGGAGGAGGCATATATAGGAAAGGGTGTTGATGCAGTCCGTGTTGCATCCAGGGCAAAGGTGCATGTCTAGGCCTCCTTTGCACAGAAGAGGAGAGAAGCTGCTGTGGTAGCTTTAAAGGGAAGGATACAAAAGTGGTCCCAGCAGCCCAGGAGAAGGGGCAGAGAGCTACCCATAATTTCTCAGAGAGTGACTGGTTACTTCCAAGTGACCTTCTGCCTACCCCTGCTCTCAAGGTCTTTTGAATAGCAGCATGGCCTCAGGACTCACAGGGCCAGAAAACAGCCCTTCTTCCCCAGTCAGATGTGACTACTTCATTTTAAATCTGCTTGTCTTCCTACTCGTTTGGATAAGAAGCTGGCGTCAGCTCAACGTTCCCTCTAAGCTGTGGAGGTTTGTGAGCAAAAATTCTACTTTGTGAGCTACTGGCATTAAAGTTGTGAGCGAGCGATTTGGCTGCTGCAAACTTAGTTTGCTCTGGACCCATCCTTCCTGAGCTGAGACAAAAAATGTGTGAGCCAGAGGCTAAAAAACGGTGAGCTAGCTCACACTCTCAGCTTAGAGGGAACACTGGTCAGCTATATCCAGATATAGGGTGGTAATAATCTTAATTGACTTATTCCTGCCATTATTGTACTTCTTTACACAAAGAGTAAAATGTGGAATTTGCTGCTAGAGGACATAATGATGGACACAGGAACAGACAGCTTTAAAAGGGGATTGGATAGATTCATGGAGGAAAGGTCTATCAACAGCTACTAGCCATGGTGACTGAGGGGCTCTAAGCCTCTGAATCCCAGAGCCAGGAGGCAATATCAGGGCCTCAGCCTCTATGCCCTGTTGTTGGCGGTCCAGAGGAACTGGCTGGCCACTGTGGACCTGATCTGATCCAGCAGGGCTCTTCTTATGTTCTTATGAAGGCCTTGGCCTCTATGCCGTTGTTGGCCCTCCAGAGGAGCTGTTTGGCCCCTGTGTGAGACAGGATGCTGGACTAGATGGACCACTGGTCTGATCCAGCAGAGCTCTTCTTATGAAGGCCTTGACCTCTATGCCCCGTTGTTGGCCCTCCAGAGGAGCTGTTTGGCCCCTGTGTGTGAGAACAGGATGTTGGACTTGAAGGACCACTGGTCTGATCCAGCAGGGCTCTTCTTATGTTCATGGCCAAGGCTCGTCTGAAGGGAGATTCCCCAAGGGCGGTCCGAGGCTATGACAGGGTCAGGAAATGATTCTCTAAAACATGCAGTGACCATCCACTTCGTTGAGTTTTTGGGAATTTTAAGCCATGGTAGAGGCTGGGAGGTGGGACCAGTCATAAAATGGTTGCCACGGGCGGGGGCTAAGGGCAGAGCATTTGGAAGTTCCAAGCCAAAACCTCATCCTGTGACAGTGGATATATCTAAATGAGTGTTCCCCATAGACCCAGATAGTCAAAATAAAGGTGTCTTCTGAAGTACTTCCTCCTCCAGTGTGGTGGAAGAGAGCCAGGACTGGTTCTCTGCTTTGGGGAAGAAGGACCCATGGTAAGTAGGAAATACCAAAAATCAGCAAATACCGTGCTACAGACGATTATAAAATATCTCAAATAGTTTATATATATATATATTTTGTTTTATATTTTTACAATTTATTCACCATGTATTATTTATCATATAAGCCTTAATACATAGAAAGAAGCATATATCAAAACATCTAAGTATCATCTCTTAATATATCACAAAGATATTGCACAACACCTTTATTAATATCAGTCCTCCTTAATTATACAAAAAATATATTTTAAGAGGGAGGACTCCTTTAAGTCTATTTTGAATAAGTGCTCAGTCTTCCTCCAACAGAGGTCCAGATATCCTCCTGTTTCAGTGTATTCCTCAGAGAGTTCAACAGATATTTCCAAGCACAAGGTTGCCAAATACCAAAATATTTATCCAAATTTTTCAATGAATGCTGCAAAAAGTCTCTTTGTGAGCTCAAAGTTTCCTCCAAAGTGAAAAGCATTTGTGAAATATTAAGAGACGATACTTAGATGTTTTGATATATGATTCTTTCTATGTATTAAGGCTTGTATGATAAATAATACATGGTGAATAAATTGTAAAAATATAAAACAAAAAATATATATAAACATTATTTGAGATATTTTATAATTGTCTGTAGCATGGTATTTGCTGATTTTTGGGGAAGAAGGAAACAGGTCCACTGATGCAGAATAAGACAACGCTAATGAAAGAGATTGCATTACTTCTCAATATTTCCTGCAATATTAAAGAATCATCATTACTCACCCCCAACAATTTCTTCTAGGCTTGGTATGTGCAGAGCAAACTTCTCAACTCTAGCCATTTTTATTTGGTTCCGCAAACTGAACGGCAAAGCTGCAAAGAGATCAGAGTACACCTGTCATGTTCAATAGAGCTGTTGCAGCCCACAACAATTCATAAGAATAGGTTGCTTTATTACAAGTCACTATTGATACTCTTACATAGTCACTGTCAGGAATGAAACTCAAAACCAAGCAGGAACAGATATAGACAGTTCAAACACACAGGATTGACCAATGAATACAGTTTGTGCTCAGCAGGAAAAAGCGGGAGAAAATCAAGGCGGGAGATAGCGTCCAGCCGTTTGTGTCACACCAGCCAGATTGGGAACGCTCCAGCAGCCGTTCTCATAGTCTTATCAACTACAAAGGCAGCGCCACCTTCCAAAGCCAAAACCACGGCACTGAGAGAAATGCAGGCTAGTTCCCTCCCCCCCCCCATCATACAGCAGACAGGTTACACAGAACATACCCAGAGTACAAATGGCAGTTTACTGACAACACCAAGGAACAGGATATGAGTCTGTTAATGAACACACTGGCTTAGCAATTAAGCAGAAGGTCACGCCACTTTTTACTACGGACTGGTTCGGACTCAGAGTCCCCGTTAGTTACCAGAGGACCCTAAGGATGTATGCCCATCTTTTCCACTGTCTCCTTTGAATCCTTTGTATAGAGCCAATATTGTGTCGTGGTCAGATCAAATCCCTACTCTGAATGAAACTCACCAGGTGAGTCTGGTCCAGTTATGCTCAGTCAGTCCTCCCCTTCTTCATAGGAGTGTCGTGAGAACAAAAGGCAAAAGGGAGACCCCTGCCACCACCCCCTATATATAGGGGGTACTGCCCCTGCACATCACCTCTGCCTTTTCTCTTGATTACCAATAATGTTCTGAACGCCAAACCTGCCATGCGATTTAACCATTGAAATGCAGGCTCTCTCCCATCTCTGAAGGCTTATGGGAGAATCAAAACAAACTTTTTAGTCTTTGAGGGGAATCAAAAGATGCCAACTTAGTTTTGCTGCAACAAACATGCCTCTGGCCAGATTGCTCAGCAGCTACATAATGCACTGCCCAACTACTTGGGGTGACCATACCAAGAACTCAAGATGCTTGCAGGGCTTCCGGCGGCACTCCTATAGACAACGAATTGGGAGGGAAGTCCCTTTCAATACTGGAAAATCCAGTTGCAAATGATTGCTAAAGTGCATTGGAAGTGCATTATTCAAATATGAGAAAACAGCTGAGTAAACAGAGATCCCCACTACCTATGCACAGTTTCTTGGGAGGCTGGTTGCCAGTTTCTGAATCGTCCATGCAGCTGGGCCTTTGAATTTCTTCCTCAATGGAGGAAACACTTCCCCACCCCTTTTCATTCTTCCAGGGGTACTCCTTATTTTTGGTGTAGTGGTTAAGAACGTAGACTTTAATGTGGGAGAACCAGGTTTGATTCCCCAATCCCCCACATGCAGCTGCTGGTGTGACTTTAGGTCAGTCATAAGTTTTTTCAGAGCTCTTCCTCTCAAGGGCAGTTCTCAGAGGAGCTGTATCAGCTCCACCTACCTCACAGGGTGTGTGTCGTGGGGAGGGGAAGAGAAAGGAGTTTGTAAGCCGCTCTGAAACTCCTTCAGTTAGTAAAGGGCAGGGTATAAATCCAATCTCTTCTCTTTGTCCCGCTAGTCATTCCCTAATGAGGCTTCTCTTTTCCATTTAAAAGTTTGCACGATTAGCAGGAAAACATTCACAGACCTCCCCCCCCCTTGCCAATAGGAGAAGGTCTGTAAATGATCTATCACAGGGTGATCTTATTTTGAAAAGCAAAAAAGAGGAAACACTTCCAAGCTGACTACTTCCAACAACTGATTACTATGACAAATCTCATTTTAAATACCTCTACTATTTAAGTTGGCTGGGGGAGGACAGGGCAAAATAGGCTTGGCCTCCCAGCCCCAAAAGAGGACATGTTTATCAGTTTTTTAAAAAAGAACCAAAAGAGAATGGACATGACACACAAAAAAGAGAGAACATGTCCTCTAAAAAGAGGACGCCTGGCAACCCTGTTATCATCAGCAAAACAGTTACAGCCACTAGTTCTGCAAACAGCTAGAGTCGAATCCAGCAGCACCGACAAGATTTTTTGGGGTATAAGCTTTTGAGAGTCAAAAACGTCTTTCGCCCAACACCTCTAAAACTAGTTCTGTAAAGAAGCCATTAGCAGGGCTGCACAAACTTCCCAAGGTCTCCCCGCCTCCAGTTTATTGTCAACACACTTTTCTCTATCAGACTCTTATAATCCAGCTACTTCAAAACCCGGATTTTTTTTTTTTGGGGGGGGGGAAATCCCCCTCTGTAAAGCTGATTATGAAACACAACAGCCTTATATTTCCTATTTTCCCAACTGTCTCGTCCACAAATGGACGTCAGTGCACTCCCCACCCCAACCCCACGGCACACACACGGTTACTCTGTAATAATTAAAAACTACCATCGATTCTCCTGACCTAGAGGTTTTCACTACCCCGCTGGAATTTGACCCTGAAACCCAGCCAAGAGGCTTAATAGTGCAACCCTAAACATAGTTCTAAATATTTCCAAGCTGACTACTTCAAACAACTGATTACTATGACAAATCTCATTTTTTAAATTCCTCTACTATTTAAATTGGCTGGGGGGACTACAAGGACGGTTTCCAACTAATGAAATATGGCCAGCCCTTTATGATTTTATGATCTTATTTGTAATGGACTGTAAATGATTTTATATGGATTTTAATGGCTATTTACCAACCAATGTAAGCCGCCCTGAGCCTGTTTCCGGGGAGGGCGGGGTACAAAACTAATCAATCTACTGAGGTCAGTGGTACACTTAGAACACGTAACACTATTAATGATCCCACTCTAAGGTTGCAACCCAGAGTACGCTTAAATGGTACATTTGCCATTGGGCAAACATGTACAGGATCGCACTTCAGGGCTACAATCCTACATACATTTGCTTTTAAACTTTAACAGGACTTGCTTCTGAGTAACCGCGTATCGGATTGATCTTAAATCACATTAAGCAACAGATATGAACGGCGAACAGTAATGAAAGCGAAACAGCATATTCGTTAAGGTAACGCAAATACAAACGTACTGACCTCTACAGCAATTGCTTCTTCTGCAAGAATGATTCCTTTGCTGCGCGCAAAACCCAGCCCGTTGCCTTGAAGGTTCCCTCCCCTCATATTGAGCAATTATGTGATGCCTGGAGAGCGGCCACCAATCACAGCAATGCTATCCCACTTGCCTCTTTCAAGATGGCGTCCTACGTGCTCTCTCCCTGTTCCCTTCCTCCCAACAGACCCAAAGAAACCTCAAAGTCTCGCGAGAGCAGCAGATGTATTTAAAGTCCCCACTGGGAGTTTTGCGGCCTTGTTTAGGCGCGCGAGGAAACGGGTAAGAGGTTCAGTCGCGGATGTGGGGCGCATTGAGGATCCGTTGGCATCCGCTTAATTGTCGCTGTAGGCAGAGTGGGGGTTACTGGGGGGAGAATCAGGGGGTGTTTATGTAAGTTATGGCCAAGATATTAAGGCGCCGAAAAGCTGATGCCGCAGTTGATCCGTGTTAGGGAGGACGTCTGTCTCCGCCTCAAACAGCTAATCCAGATAAAGAGTTGGGGGGGGGGCACAGCTGGGAGCAAGCGCTATTTAATGGTTCCCTCCCCCACTTCATCGTTCACTAGGTTAAGATCTAGCCTAGGGGTCATGGTGCCCCTTAAATACTGGGCAAGCTCTTACTGAATCGCTAAGCTTAGGCCCCGATCGTGTTGCTGCTGGGAGAGGTCCACTTTATGAAATGCCAGGCAAAAATGGGCTTTCATGGAGGAAGCTGTGTAAGAGCAACTTTTTTGGTGTGGGGCCTGACGCATTTCCAGTGTGTGCTTCAGTGCGATTTTATGCAGAGGTGTTCCAGTCTGTACCCGTGAAACATTAAAATCCATTTGTTTAAACTCGAGTCACCTGGACGGGATCTCTCAAGAGTGCGATCTGAATGGCCCCCAGGCTAGTCAGGAATCATAAGCTAAGCAGCGTCTGCCCTGCTGAGTATTTGGATGGGTTTCAGGTGGGTGGCCCTGTTGGTCTGAAGCAATAAAACAAAGTTTGTGTCCAGTGGCACCTTTAAGACCAACGAAGTTTAATTCTGGGTCTAAGCTTTGGTTTGCATTCTGGTGAAGGGGGCGTACACATGAAAGTGTATACCTAGAGATGTGAAGGCTCGGGAAAAACCCGGGTTTTTTCCTTGAAGCCTTTTGTTTTTTTCCAAAAAATTGAAAAAAGAAAAGAAAAAAAATTGATTATGGAACATTTTATTTTAACATGATGAATAAAATATTTTAAGACAAGGTGTTCAAATATTTTCCAAATCATTTCTAAAATATATATATATATGGTATCAGATTGATCTAATTTCTGTGCACTGAGGACAAGCAAGTCCTAGGTTACAAACTGAACTCTCCAATGCAAGAATAAGATGCATTGGAAGATGCAATGCAAGAATAAGATGCACCTTTAGAACGTGCTATTATCAGAAGAAAATAAAAAGGTTTCAATTTTGTTTTTGCATGTGGGTGGGTATTCTGTTTGTAATAATTGTTTGGATACACTATATTTTTAATATGCTAGTTGTGATAATTTCATGCCAAGTAAAAATGTCCATAGTCATATTTTATGTTCCTAAAGTAACAGAATGACTTTCAATCTAGAAAAGACAAAAGAAAATGCTAATGTAGCATTTTTTCAATTTTTCCAAAAATTTCAGTTTTTTTCCAAAAAAACCTGGGGGGAAAACGGTTTTTTTTTTTCCGAGCTTCAAAATTTCCGGAAATTTTACATCTCTATGTATACCCAGAAGAAAACTTGGTTGGTACTCTTAAGGATACTACTAGACTCAAATCTTTGTTCTTAAAAATGCCTGGTTAGTGAATGAAACAGGTGGCAGGTTGGTGGATGGAGTCGGGGTAGGCGCTGATAAGGAGAGTGAAGCTTGTTTGGGGGTGCGTCACTCTGGGGGCTGGAGCCTCGTTTCTGACATGTCAAAGGGCAGTGCCTGATTATGCTGAGGGGCAATATAAAAATATTTGCCCCCAGCCTAAAAATACTTGGGAGTTTTTTGTCATTAAGTCGTAGCTGATTTATGGCAAACCCTTGGGGTTTTCAAGGCAAGAGACGTTCGGAGGTGGCTTGCCATTGCCTTCCTCTGCATGGTGACCCTGGTATTCCTTGGTGGCCTCCCACCCAAAATACTAACTGGGGCCAGTCCTGCTTAGCTTCTGAGATCTGACCAGCTAGGCCAAGACATCTACAGTATACCTGAAGCTAAAAGAACAAATGGGCAGATAAACTAACCCAGAGAGTTGATAACCCTGTGAAGGCTGAGTGTTCAGTGGTGTTAGGTTATCAGCCTGATTCCATCTCATAGAGTTAGGGTAGGCCTAGCAGGATGTTTGCATAGCAATACTGGAAACCTACTGTAGTAACTGGGGACTGTTTTATTTTTTTTAGTTGTCCATTTTGTGTTTAGTTCCTTGCAGAAGCCTAGTAGTTAATTTCACATTCTTGAGGTGAGAAGGGCAGATAAGGCCACCTGTGGACCATTGGGTTCTGTTGCCCAGCACCCAACACCAAGCAGACTGCTTTTTCCACTTTTTATTTATTTATTAGGAATGGCCTTGGACAGCTGAAGCTGATTGGGGTTCCCATGCAACGGCGGAGCATGTGAATGTCAATTTTTCTGACTCAAAAATTGAAGGAGGGCATCCTCCTTGAGTCCCAGGGAGAAAGGCAGGCTACGAATGAAATAATTTTTTTAAAAAAATCCTAGGAAACATTTCCTCTTTTAGAAGGAGGGCAAGGCTTCTTTATTAATCGCCCTGTCCTTTACGGCAAGGCTTTTCACACTTAAAATGCATGCTGTGGGGGGAAATCTGGAGACTTTTTCAACTTTTTTGTCTGGGAGAACACTAAAAAATATTCCTGTGACTTTCCCCCTTTTGGAACAAGTGAAGTGAAAAGTGAGATTTTACTCAAAATGTCTAGTATAGAAAGGGTAGGTAGGCAATGCCGATTCCTGTGTGTACTGTTGACACGTGTAATATCTTAAAGCATATGCTTAAGTGTGAATACTTTAGGCGATACGTAATATGCTGTAATGCGCTAAAGCGTTATGTTGAAGTTCCGTGTTTCAAATATAAACATGCTGGTATTCTGACCAGTTATATGAGAGAGTTCGTGTTCAACTAATGTGCTTCTGTTTGCTACAGAATTTTTCTACCTCAGGTAGCAGGAGTGTCTTTCATTTTTGCCACTGTAGCATAAGGTTTCTTACAGAAGAAGATATAATTTCAAACTCTGTGAATGTCCTAGATTGTTAAAAGCAATGCACACTATGATCTTGAATCAGTAAAAGTCGTTTAGGTTTGATAGGAAAGTAAGTAATGCGCATATTCCGGTTTTCCCCGATATTTCTGATTTTTCTGGGGGTGGGGAACATACATTTTCCCCATGACTTCATAATTTCTGGAAATTCTACACTCCTGTATAGAGCATGTTTTGAGTGAATAAAACTTAGTCAAAAAACATTTCTCTTACTGGAGTTCTTAGGTATTCAAAGCTCCCCAATTTTTTCCCATCCCCCCCCCCCCGGGGCCTTCATTTGATTCAAGTGAAATATGTTGTTGGAGGAAAGTTTCACAGATACTATAGACCACCAAAAAAGACAAATCAGTGCGTTCTAGATCAAATCAAGCCTGAGCTCTCCCAAGAGGCTAAAATGACTAAACAGAGCCTATTGTACTTTTGTCACATTATGAGAAGACAGGAGTCACTGGAAAAGGCAAGAAAGGTTGAAGGCAACAGGAGAAGAGGAAGACCCAACTTGAGGTGGGCCGACTCCGTCAAGGAAGCCACAGCCCTGCATTTGCAGGACCTGAGCAAGACTGTCAATTATAGCGTGTTTGGGAGGTCATTAATTCACAGGGTTGCCAGAACTTGGAAGTGACTTGACGAGCCTTAACACACACACACACACACACACACATGCATGCCTGTGCGCACACACTTCTAGCTGCTTCCTCCTCCCTTTGGCTGTGGTGATGGGTGACTGATGGTTGTGTGTTCCTTCCTCTAGTGCAACCTAGAAGCTAATCATGGCTGATGGAGAGGAAAGCTCCTCGTCTGAGGACTCTGAAGGATTGAGCACCAGCAGCTCCTCGGAAGACTTGCAGCAGGCTTGCTCAGACGAAGCGACACCTGGTAACCAAGATCGAGAGCCGTGAGTCTATATTGTTTGCCCCGTTTATATATTCCGTGAAACTGTATTGAAGTTCCCATTGTCTTCATGGTTTATTAAAGGTTTTCCAGAAGTCAGAAACTTGCTGGTAGACAACCAGTCTTTGGTGGAAAAGCTTTTTCTTCGTCGTTTAGCACACCTCAGTCATCCAGTCTGTATAATGGGTTTTCTGCTATCAGAGTCTCATTTTAGTATACTGCCTTCCTCTCTCGGTCTGGCCACTGTAGTGATGTCCATGTGGCAGTCCTCATTATGTGTCCAGGGATCAAAGTTCTATGCTGCTGCTTCTATGAGAAGACTGAAGACCTTTTGTGTGCCTGTGTGGATTACCTTACATTTCTATTCGGTAGATGCTGGCGGTCCATGGGATCTGTAAAGCTACCACATTTCAAATGAATCGGCTCTCTTCATGGTCTGGGTTTCACACCCCATACATAGTGATGGGGAATACTTTGGTGTGGATGACCTTGGTCTTGGTCCCCAGCAACACTTCCCTACATTTAAGCATCTTTTCTAGAAGTGAATATCGGGGGATGAACGAAGCTGACGGGAAGAGAGTTGATTGATTTGAAATGTGGTGTTGGAGGAGAGTTTTATGGATGCCGTGAACCACCCAAAAGCCCAGGAAGTGGGGTTCTAGCTCCAATCAAGCCTGGATTCTCCTTAGAAGCTAATAGTGATGAGAAAAGAGTCACTGGGAAAGACAGAATGGCAGGCAAAATCGGAAGGCAGCAGGGAAAAAGGAAGACCCAACGTGAGATGGGTGGACTCAGTCCAGGAAACCCCAGGCAAGTTTGCAAGACCTGAGCGAGGCTGCTGACAGTAGGACATTTTGGAGGGCACTGATTCGTAGGGGCTGGCATGACTCGGAAGCGACTTGATGGCAGTTGAGGCACAGACCCACAGCTCCTCAGCGTGGTGTATACATATCATCAGCTGCCCAATAACAGAACGGTACAATATTTAAATGCAGATGTTTCCTGACAGTAGGATTGTATCCAGCAGATGGTTTTAAAAGACATGATCTGCCCACTTTTATTTACTTTGTTCATGCCCCACTTTTTCCTCCCCAGATGGGCTTGTGACAGTCTCCCCTTCTCAGCTTTATCCTCACAAAAGCCCTGTGAGGCGTGTCAGGCTGAGTCTGACTGGCCTCAGATTTGTCGGAGCTTCTCACAGCAGGCATTTGTAAAGGCTCCCTGCCACTGGAAATCATAGTTCGCCTTGGCTTGGCCCCGGACTATCTAGCCCGCCAGTTAAGGTCTGCCCTGCTCTCTGTGCCCCCATCGTCAAAGAGTGGAGATGGTGGGCAACCAGAGACGGGGCCTTTTCAGTAGTGGCACACCTCGCCTGTGGAAAGCACTTCCCATTGAGCCTCACCTGCCCACCTGTCTTTGACTTAGCCGCCAGGCCAAAACATTTCTGTTTGCTCAGGCATTTAGTTAAGGGGCTGATGTTTTGCCGCCTTTTTAAATAGCTCTGGTCTGAAAGCTGGTATTCCTTTTAAGTTGCCTAGTTGATGGGATTTTTCTGTTCCGGTTGGGTTTTAGTTCAGAGTATTTAATGGCTCGTGTTTTTTGTTTCGTTTAAGCCGATTCAAGGAAGTTCATAAAAGTAGCATAAAAGTTATCTGAACAAATAAAATGCTGCTTGACAGCTTCAAGCCTCTTCCTTTACCAAAGAAACCGTGGTGGTTCAGCTTCTGAATGGAGCTATTCTTAAGAACGTAAGAAGAGCCCTGCTGGATCAGACCAGTGGTCCATCTAGTCCAGCATCCTGTCTTGCACCGTGGCCAACAACAGGGCATAGAGGCCGAGGCCTTCCCCTGATACTGCCTTCTGACTCTGGCTTAGTGCCTCTGAATGTGGAGGTTCCCCTCAGTCACAACGGCTAGTAGCCACGGATAGACTTATGAGAACTTAAGAAGAGCCCTGCTGGATCAGACCAGTGGTCCATCTAGTCCAGCATCCTGTCTTGCACCGTGGCCAACAACAGGGCATAGAGGCCGAGGCCTTCCCCTGATACTGCCTTCTGACTCTGGCTTAGTGCCTCTGAATGTGGAGGTTCCCCTCAGCCACCATGGCTAGCAGTCACGGATAGACTTATCGTCCACGATAAAGCTGTTTATCCCTGTGGCCATTACTGCATCCTCTGGCAGTGAATTCCACATTTGAATCACTCTCTGTATAAAGTAGGATTTCCTTTTGTCCATCCCGAACCTTACTGCCCTTGAGTTCTAGTATTTTGGGAGAGGGAGAAAAATTTCTGCCAACTCTTTCTACCCCATGCATCTTTTTGTGTCGTTACAGCTCAGCTTCAAGTTCTCAGCGAGCCTCAAGAAGAGAAGTAAGAACCTGGAATTCAGCAAGACTCATTGGGCGACCTGAGAATCCACCTGGTGCCGAAGCACGTGGCGGTCCTTCTGCTGAGTCTTCGGCAAAGTCTGGAGGTCAACCTAAGTTGCCCATGCCTAAACTTGACCTGAGAGCCCTCTTTGACTATCACTCCAGAAGGAAACAAAGGAGGCGCAGGCGTTGCAGATTAAGCCCTCCGACAGAAGCGGCCACTAAATACAAGAGCCCAGAGCCATGTTCGAAGAGACCACGGCTCAGGGCCTCCAAAGAAAAGCAAAGGAAAAGGCCCCCGGGGAAGTACCTTCAGTTTCCTTTTGTGCGGAAACTCTATGGGAAGGAGCACATTCCCTTGAGAATGGAGTGTTTGTTTGAGGTAAGCTGCAGTTGTGCTTGTGAGTAACCGCTTTCGTGCTCATGGGGGGGGGGGCGATCTGGACCAGGGGTCCCCAACATGGTCCCCCCCAAACGCTGTTAGAAAGTGGGGGGGGGGTAGGTGGGGCATTTCCCCAGCTTCTGATTGGCTATGCCGATTAAAAGGAATCCTGTTCAACAAGGCTTCTGCCTGAAATGTCAAGTTGCTACTCTCAGAGTTAGATATAACTTCACTCCCGGACATTCTGTGGTCCCCCTGCAGTAGCCGTTTTGTGTTTCTCCATTTCCTGTGGCATCCACTTTGTGGTTCTGCTCACTGTTCTGAGTTAGGATTCTAAAGGCGCTTGTGGAGAAACGCCATTTTGCGTATGTGTTTAAGTTGGTGTGGGCTGGATAGGAGGAGACCATCAAATTTGAGGTAGGCCTTGGCCTAGTCCCCTCCTCATCCCCCCCCCCTTCTCCTGTCTCCAACCAGCAGTCTTGAGGGCAGCTCCGTAGAGAGGACAGAAGGTCCATCATGGTAGTGAGGAGATCTGCCGCAGCAGGCCCGTAGCTACATTGAAGCATTCTGGGGTCTGGCCCCCCGACTTCCTACCAAGGCCCCACAACTTCCTCACCTGTCAGCAGCCCCACAGGCGGCCGAATCGGGCAGAATCAATTTCAGCAGGCAGAAAGACTCCCACGTTTCAATTTCGGCAATACCAGTGGATTGACTTCAATGGCTCATAGGATATACTGGGGCCGATTCAGATCAGAGAATCTGAATCGGCCCACAGCAGCCTGAATGGGCCATTTTCGGGGGTGCATTCACCTTAGACGAACTGAATGCACATCCCTAAGCCACGGCAGCCAGGCGAGCGGGCTGGTAGGTGAGGTGCAGCCAGGGGGCTGTGGGTCCTGTGGCTGAACATGCAACTACAGAGATTTCTCCCCTTCTCCCTCCAGTGCAAGAATGCAGACCTCGCTCACTTGCATGCGCCTGTGCCCTCATCGTCAAGAGAGAGAGAAACACAGCACTCCCTCAGCTTCCCCTCCCGGGTTTTTCCTTCGGCTCCCGCCTTCTCAGTCCAGCCCAGTTGCACTAACGCAGGGCGCACCCAAGCCACCAGTGGCAGCAGAGCAGCCATCTCCATCCCATCTGCTTGCCCACCTCTCCTCCTTTGGTTTGTCTCCCTGGGCAGGCTGCCACTTCAAAGTCTGAGAAGTGTTGCAGCAGAAAGCCCCCCCTGCAGAGGGCGGTGGGTGGGGGTGTGACCGAGGCAAAGTCACCGTGGAAGCACAAAGTCAGCCAGGAAGAAAGAAATAAGGAACCGAACAGGAGCCCGCCACTTTCGCCGTAGTCCCCTGCACTCCACACAGCCAATGCGGTTGCGGGGGGAAATGAGAGGAGGAGGGGATCTTCCTCAGGTTACTCGGAGTCAGTGACTGACTTCCACTTACACCCACCCTCCACAATAGGGGAAATAACCCTACTCCTGCCTGCGAGTGTAAGTTTGTTTTTTTATTTTATCAGTGCCCCCTGACTTATTTAAAGGCCCCCTGAAATAAGAAATCCTGGCTACGGGCCTGTGCCGCAGAATGCTGCAGGAGGGAGAGCCAGTTCCTGGGCAGGAACCTGCTGTTTTATTGTGGAGTTTTGGGTGGGAAGTAATTCAGTCAGAAGTCTGAAGCCAGTCAGTCAGTTGGAGCCTGCGGGAGACGGAGGCCGTGTTGGGAGACCTGCTGATCCAACTCTCGCCAATGAAATGAAGTCATGGGCCTGCCCTGCAGACCATCTAGACAGGGCGTGAGTGTAGAGAAGGGAGAGATGGAGCGGTTTGGTCACCTTTATTTTGATTCTTCCTTCAGTTCACTGTGGATATGCCTGTAAATAGTTAAGTTTTCGAATAAATCCTTTAACTGTTAATAGCAAGAAGTCCCTCTGTACTGCGTAGTTCCCCCAGCTGCTTGGACACGCTAGGGGTGGGGCGGGGACTCCCTGAGGAGGAGGAGAACAAGGGCAAAATGGCCAGTTACCAACTCTCCAGGGGACCCCCAAAGATTGCCAGGAAGCCCCAAGGTGGGCTCCTAGTGACACCGGAGGGAGGTTAGGAGGCCATCCCACCTCACCAGAGCCCAAAACGGGAACGGTGGTGGCAGCAATACCCGTAGGCAGTGGAGAAAAACTGCCCCTTCAAGTGCCAGGTCAGGCAAAGGAGGGGTGGGCAGAGCGGGGCCTGCCAGCTGACGCAGGCCCGTTCCGCCACAGTGCCCACTGGCACGAAAAGGTTGGGGGCACCTGGTCTAGGCTTTATTGTGTCTGTTTCACTGTATAATCAAACTAGGATGAATACAACTGGTTTCCTGACTATTGGAAGCTTTGATGACCTCAGGCCAGAACTGTTTTGCTTTCAGATAGCTTCTGCTTGGAGAGCCCATTAGCAACTGTAGCAGCCTGTGAGGGCTTCAGGCTTGTAGGAATTTCAGGAATCATAGAGTTGTAGGAATCATTGAGTTGGAAGGGACCTCCAACCTCCTGCACAATGCAGGAAATTCACAAATACCTCGCCCTCCACACCCCCAGTGACCCCTGCTCCATGGCCAGAAGATGACAAAAAACTTCCAGGATCCCCGGCTATACGGATCTGGAGAAAAATTGCTTCCTGAACCCAAAGTGGCGATCAGCATTTCCCTGGGCATATAAGAAAGGGCCACAAGAACTGAGCACTGATGCAGCCCTTCCTGCCCTCCCTCTCAGGATCTGCCGAAGTTCACAGAATCAGCATTGCTGTCAGATGGCCATCTAGCCTCTGTTTGAAAACTTCCAAAGAAGGAGAGCCCACCACCTCCTGAGGAGGCCTTTTGCAAGGGTTTCACTAATAACATGGTTAAGACAAGACTTATGTCAGAATAAGATGTATGGGCATTAACTCAGGCCTTGAAGATTATGTTTGATTGTTGATGAAGACCTGAAATGCGCTATATCAGAGGCATGTCCAACAACGCCAAAATTGGACTTTTAAAAAATAAGTTGAACCATTTGAGACTATTGGCATATGTGTTCTTTATGATCTTGGTCATGGTCTCTGTGCATCACATCCATGGGAAACTGTGCCTGCGCTGATCTGATCGGTGCCCTAAAAGGGATTTTCGTGCCTCAGCCCCGGGCATGCGCAGGAACCTCCCTGTGCATGCTGAGGAGGCGGGGCACGAACATCCCACCAGGTCTCTTCTGACCGCCACGCTGTTAACAGCTCGCTCTTCGGTTAGTGAGATTTAGTCTGATTTACCTCAGCTCTTCAGGATTCTCCCCTTTTTCTTCCTCAGTACCCCACCGAACATTCCTCGACGATGGCGTCTGACGCACCTCAAAGACCTTCGACTTCGACAGCTCTGGCTCCGTCGAAGTCAGCCTCCGGTATCGGCCAGCCAGCATCAAAACAATCGATCCCAGTCCCTCAGTCCGCTTCTTCTACACCTGCAAAGAGGAAAGAAAAATCAGACCAGGGCCACAAGAGCTCAACGAAGGGCACCCATAAGTCCCTTAAATCAAGCACTACTGTTGACGCTGTGGGCTCTGCGCAAAGTATTCAAACGCAACCCACTTCTCTGGAGGCTCCAACTGCGGATTTGCTGACAAATTTGCCCACACCGCCTATAGAACTCTTGGACTCTCCCATTTGGCAATTGAACCCCCCGTCGTCGGAACCCTTCTCTGAGACTCCGCCTTTCTCGATATCGGCCTCCAACATTGATTCACCACGAACAGCTTGGTCACCCTCTAGATCCTCCATTGCAACTGACCGATCTTGTCCTCCGATCGACACGGAGCCTTCACGCCGTCATCGGTATCGGCCTCCTGTCGACACCGATCGTCATTATGCATACAGAGCTGATGCCTTCCGATACCGGGAAGATCACCGCTCGCGGAGAGGTACTTTCTCTTCAGAAAGGTCCCCTGGTCAGTTCCACCCTCCCGCTCCACATATGTTTCCTTGGGACCAGCGTCAGCTTTCCTTTATGTATGGTGCGTTTCCACTTTCCACCTCCGTACCATGGCTGACTCCCGCAAGGCCATCAGATTGGGATAGGCTGTCTACCCGCCGCTCACGCTCCCCCCGCGGGGTGCGCGCACCTCCGTCCGCTTCGATATCGAAGCCGCCAGAACCTCCCTGTGACCTCTCACCCCGACGTCGATCGCCCGATCAGTCAGTATCAAAGCATCCGTCATTGACGCCTCCCCCTGCCCCAACAGAGGTTCCTCTACAATTGCCTCCCATATCGACCCCGGCTTCTGCCTCTTCCGAATCCTCCGGTGAGGACTCCGACGCCAGTGCTTGTGTGAGGACTCTGACGCCATGTGACCTCTCACCCCAACGTCAATCGCCCGTTCAGTCAATATCGAAGCATCCGTCATTGACACCTCCCCCTGCCCCGACAGAGGTTCCTCTACAATTGCCTCCCATATCGACCCCGGCTTCTGCTTCTTCCGAATCCTCCGGTGAGGACTCCGACGCCAGTGCTTCAGATGCCCATAGTTCCCCGGATGATCCTTCTCCGAAACCAACAATCTCCGATGATCTCCCAATCTCTCTTTCAGATGATGAAACATCTTATTGGGATCTTATCAAGCGCATGGCTCAGTCTTTGGGCCTTCCTGTGCTTCAACCTCAACCTGTGGTTTCAGATCCAGTGTATGATGTGGTCCAGCTTGACACTATTGCCTTACCTATGTCTTCTGTCCTACTTCAGGCTGCTAAAACGCCCTGGGACAAACCTTCCTCTGCTCCAGCCTCGTCATGCGACCTTGACCATATGTACAAGGTACAAGAACCCGGTGCTGAGTTCCTTTTCAAGCATCCCAAACCAAATTCTACGGTTGTCACCTTGGCTTCAAAATCAAAATGGACCCATTCAGCTCCATTGGATAAAGAAAGCAGGAAGTTAGACTCCTTCGGGAGACGCTTCTACTCGGCAGGCGCGCTGGGCATCAAGATCACTAACTACATGGCTTGCATGAGTAGGTACCAATACGCTCTCTGGGAACGGCTGAGTGAGGTCTTCACCTCTCTACCTGATGACAAGTGCCAACTAGCCCACAAGATTCAGAAGGAGGGTCTCATCCTGGCTAAGCAACAGTTAAAGACATCAAAGGATGCCCTTGACACCTTTTCTGAAACAATGGCGTCAGCGATTGCGTTGCGCAGGCATTCCTGGTTGCATTCTACCTTTCTTCAGTCTGACACTAAGGCCTACATTGAGGACCTTCCTTTTGATGGAGAGGGTCTATTCCATGCCAGTACAGACTCCGTCCTGCAGGGCAAGGATAAGAGTATCAAGGGTTCTCATACCTTGGGAGTTGCTCCATCGTCCAAGCCCTTCAAATCTCAGTACTAGTCCAGAACATGGTCTAAGCGCTCTTACCTAAAACACTCACCTGACCGTTCCTGGTGCCCTTGCTCATCACCTGAGGGGCAGAGTATGCCTCTAAGCCTTGGTACCCTGGGAGCACTCAAGCTGCCTGCTCCAAACAGGGCCTTTGACTTCTTTGCCAGTCAACTACAAACCACCACTCATCTTGCCCCGTACCTCTCTGCTCGGCATCAGATTACAACCGACAAATGGGTCCTCTCCATTATTTCCCTGGGGTACTCGATAGAATTTTTTCAGCACCCTCCTCTTCCAGTTGTCGTCACCACCCCATCATCCCCTGCACTTCTTCAAGAAATTGGTGTCCTTCTTGACAAAAATGCCATAGAGGAAGTTCCAGTCAGTTCTTGGGGTACTGGATTTTACTCCCGATACTTCATTGTTCCCAAGAGGGATGGCGGCGTTAGACCTATCCTAGACCTCAGGAGGCTGAATTCCTTCATCGTGTACCGCAAGTTCAGAATGATCTCCCTACAATTTATATTTCCCCTATTGCAAAAGGGGGTCTGGATGGCCACTCTCGACCTTCGGGATGCCTACTTTCATCTGGCCATCCTTCTCATCGCCAGTACCTCCGCTTCACGATAGGAGATCTACATTATCAGTACAAGGCCTTTCCCTTCCCTTCGGCCTCTCTACAGCCCCAAGGCTCTTTACCAAGACCATGTTTGTGGTTGCCGCCTTTCTTTGTCTGCAAGGCATCACGATTTTCCCCTATACAAACTATTGGTTTTTGGTCACAAATTCCCCGAAACCAATTGATACTGGACATCCAGACTACCTTAGATCTACTTCACACTCTGGGCCTCTGTGTGAATTGGGGAAAATCTCATCTTTGTCCCGCCCAGAGAGTACAATTCATCGGTGCGATCTTGGTTTCTGTTACTTCCAGGGCTTATCTGCCACCAGACAGAGCAGCTGCTCTACTCTCCCTCACTCAACGAGTCTGGTCTTCAGTCTCAAATTCGGCATTCGAAATTCAGTGTCTCCTGGGACTAATGGCCGCAACCACTGCGGTTCTCGTGTTTGCCAAGCTGCGGATGCGACCGCTACAACTGTGGTTCCTAAGGAGCTTCAACCCTACAAGGCAGCTGCAATCAACACCACTCTACCCCCCGAGTCTGTTTGGGACTCTCTAGCCTGGTGGGAACACATCTCCAATCTGGTCCAAGGTGCTCCGTTTCATCGGCCCGATCCTCAACTGACATTGACCACGGATGCATCCTTGTGGGGCTGGGGTGCCCACCTGAAAGGCCTTTGCATAGGGGGCAAATGGGAAAGTGATCTCCAGCACCATCACATCAATTACCTAGAGCTCCTATCAAATTTGCACTCCAATCTTTCCAGCCACTAGTTCTAGGAAAATCGGTAGCCATCTTCACAGACAATACCACAGCCCTGAGCTACATCAATTGTCAGGGAGGGCACAGTGTCTCGTTGACTCTGTTCCCTGGCTCTGCAACTATGGGACTGGTGCCTGTCTCATAGTGCTTTTCTCCATGCCGTACACATTCCGGGAGCCCTGAATGTTCAGGTGGACCTCCTCAGCAGGGGAGTCACGTGCCTTCATGACTGGGAGTAGAACTGGACTTACCTGAAACTCGTCTTCCTTCATTGGGGCCACCCGATGGTGGATGTCTTCCTTTGATATTGTCCTTCTACAGGAGACTTGGATGTCTTCGCTACCCGGTCCAACAAAAAATGTCCCCCTTATGCTGTCGAGGAGGAGCGGTTCCTCTCTCTCTCTCGGCGATGGCTTACTGTATCCTTGGAGCCTCGATTTCCTGTACATGTTCCCTCCAATGCCCCTTCTTCCACGGGTGGTGCACAAGATTGCAGAGGACGACGCAGACTGCATCTTGGTAACGCCATGGTGGCCCAGGCAGACTTGGTTCCCGTTTCTTCGCCAACTTGCCAAGAACAATTTTTACCACCTTCCGATGGTTCAGGACCTCCTCATGACGCTGGACAGACGTCTACATTACCACAACATCCCCCACTTGAAATTAACCGCCTGGAGGATTCGTTGTCCTGCTTCTCCCACCGGGTCTCAGATGTTCTCCCGAACGCCCAGAAGTCAACGACTTGCAAGTCATATACCTGTGAGTGGTCCAGGTTTCTGACCGGCCTTGGTTCTCCTCAACTGCCACCTACATTCGTGGGCCTTCACTGCATTTTCGACTTCCTCCTTTCTTTGTCAGATTCTGGTCTGTCACATGCTTCTCTGTGGGTTTATTTGGCAGCCATTTCGGCTTATCCCAGTCCGATTGAAGGTTTCGCAGTTTTCTCTCATCTACTGTCTAAGCGTTTCCTATGTGGCTTTCTGTATTTGCATCCGATTAAGACTTGGGACCTTCCATTAGTGCTATGTCACCTTATACGGAAACCCTTTGAACCTCTGGTGACTTGTGACCTTAAATTCCTCGCTTGGAAGACCACGTTCCTGGTGGTGATCACCTCTGCGAGGAGTCAGCGAACTGCTAGCCCTCCGGGCTGACTGTCTCTGCCTATGCTTTTTATCAAACGAAGTGCGTCTGGTTCTTGATGTTTCCTTCCTCTTGAAGGTCATATCTGATGTCCATCTCCATTTGGAAATTTTTCTACCAGACTTTTACCCTAGCCCTATAAACGACGAGCAGCGTCTCTTACACACCTTGGACGTGAAGCAAGCAAGTGCTCTTGTCCAATCTACATTGCACTCGGCCTACCCGGCAAGATCCGTATCTCTTCCTGTCCTGTGCCCCACAGAAGACGGGCACAAAGATCACTGCTCAACGACTCTCCAAATGCGTGGAGTTCCCGCCCATGCCCAGGGCTGAGGCGTGAAAATCCCTTTTAGAACGCTGCACAACACCGATCGGATCAACACAGGCGCACTGTTTCCCATGGGTGTGAATGCACAGATGACCACTCAATTACAGGTAAGCAACCTGTTTATCACTTACATATGACAACCTCTAGTAAGATTTCAAGGAACATTTGTAAAAGAGTAAAACATATATTTAAAAAAGAAAAAAACACAAGATATATGGATGAATTTATTACGTTAGAGTTTCTTGGGATATCTGTAGTAGCACTGTTTTCCTCAGTGACTGTTTTGCACCACCGTGTTGGCGTTTTACCTGGCATGACACATCTCCGCTTTGTCTAGCAAGCAACTGTACAAGGATTCTTCAAATACATCGAGAAGCTGAAATTCGAGCACCATCTCAAGAAATCACTGGCAGAGGTGGATGCCACCGAGGACCTAGAAAAGGAGAGTCTGGACTCACGGAGGCACAAATATTTGGATGACGACGGCCCTCTTTCTCCCATCGAAGAAGGAAAGTATGTCATTTCTTACTCAGAGCACTCCTTATTTGGGGGGGGGGGTTGTCATACATTTATAGGCAAGTTACAGTTGCGTGTAGTAAAAAATTATTTTTGGCATATAATGTTTTGTGTGTGAGGAAGTCATCTCAAAATCGGGATTACCTTCCTTTCGAGTAAATCCGGTGGCTAATCCATTTTGGGCTGCTGTTGTGTTTCAGTGGGGAAGATGTGAACGAAGATCGTGACACAGAAGACGTGGGTGCCAGGATTGTGGTAAGCAGTCCCTGAACTGGAGTTTGGATGCTAAAAGCCAGTTTGGGCTATATTCGTCAAAACCCTTGCCCCCAACCCTACTTCACTTGCTCTAAAAAGCTGCCTTAGATGGATCACATAGAATTAGCACTTCAGTCAATCCTGGTTGGTGTGCCTTCTGTCTAGCCATTAGCAGAAAATGCTGGCAGAGATGGGTTTCCCTTACATTTCCCCTCCTCCCCACTGCCTTTTTGACCCCCAGAGATTGTTCATGGAGGCGCAGGTAGAACAGGGGCCTTCAGCAAGGAGTGGAAACTGTATTGATCAACACCTTCCATAGATTCTGAACCTTTGTATTGCCGGGGCAAGGTAGAAGAAGAAGAGTAGGTTTTTATACCTCGCTTTTGTCTACATTAAGGAGTCTCAAAAGTGGCTTGCAGTCGCCTTCCCTTCCTCTCCCCACAACAGGCACCTTGTAAAGCAGGTGGGGCTGAGAGAGCTCTGAGGAAACTGTGACTGGCCCAAGGCCACCCAGCAGGCATTATGAGGAGGAGCGGGGAACCAAAACCGCTTCTCCAGAGTCACATCCACCGCTCTTAACCACTACACCACCCCAGTTTACCTACCTGTCTGAATTGTGCCATTGCTGTTCTAGTTAACTGATTTTTTTATGACCCCGTCATGTTGACAATGCGTCTAAGCCGCATCCTGGGTCGACAGACCTGCTTGCGTTTCAGCAGTCAGAGCAGTGTGAACTTGCTCAAGGAATATGTATTTCAAAACATGAACCTCGGTCAGAAATCAGTCCGGCTAGTACTGTCCCTCCTGTCCACTGGTTCTCTAAGAGTACTCCTGTGTGTCTTTCTCTCCCATTACTGTGTAGGAGAACAGCGTTTTCATCTTAAGTAGCAACATTCCAGAGAAGAAATCGAGGAAGACCAAGTAAGTGGAATCTATTTTTACAATTCAGTAAAGAATCCCGGAAGGGATTGTTTGGCTGCCAAAGCTGTAGCTCTTTTTTGGCACCACTAGGTGGCGAGCTACGCTTATTTTCTGGCTGAGAGTGCGGCGACTTGCCTAAGGTCAAGTGGGGAAGTGGGGAATCGAACCCGGTTCTCCAGTTTAGAGTCGGCCACTCTTAACCACTACACCAGACCAGCTCTCTGGGTACTGACCTTGATGGACCCAGGGCCTGATTTGGGATAAGGCAGCTTCGTCTGGGTTGATAGGCTACGATAGTAAAGGCTTGGCAGGGAAAGAGAAGCAGGGGGTGGGGTAGAGCTGGTGGAGGGAAACTGGTGCCCAGTCCTCTAGCCCAGCGATGTCAGCAGTCCTCCCCTGCAGGTCTAGTGATGGTGGGGGGGAGGTAAACTCCCAGTGAACACATCTCGTAGATGCCAGTCCATTGGCTCAGCACTGCTGCTCATCCACAGTCTCTGAGGCACCGTGGCCAGCAGGCATCAGCTTTATACTTGTGCCTGTTTGGCCAAGATGCCCCTGTCCAGTCAGAGTCAGGATTTTAAAGAGCAGGCGTGCACGACAAGTGAGTAAGATCGTGCTCATGAAATACGCCTGCTTGCAGAGAAACCCTGCCAGTCTCCGCACCGGCCCCACAGCACACCTTTCCTGCCAGTTTGGTGTAGTGGTTAAGTGCGTGGACTCTAATCTGGGAGAACCGGGTTTGATTCCCCACTCCTCCACTTGCACCTGCTGATGTGACCTTGGGTCAGTCACAAGCTCTGGCACAGCTGTCCTTGAAAAAGAGCAGTTTGTGTCAGAGCTCTCTCAGCCCCACCCACCTCACAGGGTGTCTGTTGTGGGGAGGGGAAGGGAAAGGAGTTTGTAAGCCGCTCTGAGACTCCGAGTGAAGGGCGGGGTATAAATCCAATCTCCTCTTCTTCTTCTTTGTTAAGATACTCAGGAGGTGCACTTAGTGCTTCCTTCTTTTCAGTCATGTTGGTACAGGATGGTAGAGCATGGGTGTCCCAATGTATTGTCCGTGGGCCCAGGGCAGACCCCGCCTGACCCCCTGGGGCACAGCCTGCCTGAAATTTTCCGCAAAAAGAATTTGACCTGTTCAGACTTAATTCTGCTACAGTTATAATCATGGTACTGGGACATTATGAAGAATTACCGATAAAAGGGAAATTGTCATTGCCCCTTAAATAGTATAGTCTACGCACTTAGACTTTTAAAACTTTATTAACCTGACGTGTTTCCCACATATTTTCAGGGCTTGATGTATACCTTGAAGGGTTGAGCTTTCAATCAATGAGCTAACCGGGGTTTAAGTGTGCGGAGAGCATAAAAAATTAACTCCGTGTTTGATGGAACGTCTGTTTGAAGAGGGAGAAAAAGCTAAAGTGGATGAGAGCCACCATCTTGGTGTTGGATGTGAGGCGTATCCTCACGCCACAGTTCTTGAGCATAGTGCAGTCTGTTCAGTGACGGTATTCTCATTGCCTTGATCGAAATTAACCGGTGACCATGTCTCGCTCTGTAACTGTGCCCTTTTATAGGAATACATTCGTTTAAACTGTTCTTTGGAGTGTTTTTGTATTCCTTAAAAATCTGCATTTTAGGATAGTTTACAGACTATAAAGAGTGTAAAAAAAGTGTAAACAAGATGGCTGTGGTATTTTAAATAAAGTTTTGCTTGTTAAAACAATCATGCCACAAATGCTAACATCAACAGTTTATTAGAGCTGGCTTACGTATGTAGTCTGTCCTTGTTTTGCGAGTTTCATGCTTTAATTGATGGTTTTGTTACAGATTCTAATTTCACATGTTACGGGCGGGCGCTCCATGTCATAATCTGCTTTGGAGAGCAAGGCAGGGTCGAATTAAGAATAGTAGCAGGAACTGGAACGTTATGGTCAAATTATGCAAGTTCTTGATTGTTCCATCACGTCTCTGTTCCTTGTGTTTGGTGCCAACCTGTTGTGTGTGTGTTTGTGTTAAAAGCTCTGTTGAGCCAAGTAACTTTTAAGCAATCTCTGTAAATTTCAGCGTTAAAATTGGATTGCTTCACCTAAAAAAAAAATTATTATTCACTTCTGGGAATAGCCTCTCCTTGCCTAAACGGCAGCATGCTAAATCGGTCCAGATTCTGCACAGCAGTTCAGGTGACGATTGTACTGTTCAACTGCCGAGTGATTCAGAAATGAACTGAAGCTAACATTCTGACCTGAACCGAGTACATCATTAACAGCATCACTTCCGGCACTCTCAAAACATCAGTGTAGGACTCGGGTGTCAAACAGAAGGCCGAGGGCCTGGAACTGCTTGTCCAGGGCTGTTATGCAGCCCGCAGGCAACTAGTGCAAGGGAGGGAACTTGTGGGGGAGTGGGCGGAGCCATTCAGATTGTGGCTTCAGCATGGGAATGTCTGCCCAGCGCTGCACCGCTGGCTCTCCAGTCCACCCCTCTGGGTTTTCCTTTGCACTCCCCTCCCAGCCCACGAGGCCTTGCAGTGAGGATGCACCAAGTCGGACCTTGCCAGCCGCTGTCCTTTATACAGTTTCTGTCTCTGGTACCTGGCATGATTATGGCTCACACGGCCCGGCCCGACAAAGTGTCATTGATGTCAGATCCGGCCCTTGTAACAAATAAGTTCGGCACCTCTGGTTTAGGGTGTATAAGAGCAAGTAACTGAATGTAATCATAAATATGTAGATAAATATCCAAAGCGTATGAATAGCTTACCAAAGTACCTTGTTACTCCCTTTTGTAGTTTAGTTTTGTAGTTTGTAGTAGAAAATCAATAAAAAGTATTTAAAAAAAAGAGCAACTCTTAAGGATAATGGGTCCCCAACCTCATTGAGCCCCTTCAAGTGTTGAGAAGAATCAGTGGGTGCCGCCACAAAATGGCTTCTATGGGGACCCATAAAATGGCTGCCACAGAGAAGAGGGCCAGTTGCCAAATGCTTGGGGGTTGCAAGCCAAGTAGCTTTGAAGGGAGGCAGCTGTTTTTGAGTAGACGTTCCCTGCAGACACACAGACAAGTCTTCCAGGGCTGTTCTAAAGCATGCCGTGTTCTAGGAAGGTAAAGAAAAGGGCAGGATTGGTTCTGATGCTTTGGGGGACATGAGCAGGCTCCGGGAAATGTGCCGGCAGGCCCCGTGGGGAAGAAGGGCGCCATGTTGGGGATCGCCCCCTCAAGTCTGTAATCTCTTTATCTAGTTGATGATGTGTTACTTTGATTTTTTTATCCCGTTGATGCAAATTTGTTTTCTCTTTAAATTGTTTGTAATCATATAATAAAATTAATTTTAAAAAAAAATGTAGAAGCAGACTGTTAGAACACAGTGTGTGCCTCTAAGCACCTGTGTGCGCAACAGGGCCTTTATAGACATTACAGCTGATGCAGAAATTGATGTATGGTTGACCTCCTGTGTTGCTTTTCAGTTCCTCAGTTCCACAGCCACTGCCAAGCAACTTTTAACTAACAGCACAAAGTCTGCAAACCACTCTGGAGGAGCGTCCCTCTACAAAAGAACTCCACTGTGCTCCCGTCGGTCCTGTGCTCCATTGACGGGCTTTGAAGAGATCAGCAGTCCAGTCTGGCTCCGGACCCTCTCCTTGCTTTGGATCGGCTCAAATTCAGTTTGCAGTCACTGGCTTTTTGGGTTTTCTTTTTATTCACCCTTGGAGACACCTGGAGAGAGGACGTTGAAGCTCTCATCATCATGAAATGTAAAAGCCGTGAGCTGCCTGCAAGGATGGCAGCCCAGCTTAGCCGTGAGCACACAGGGGTCTGGTCTGGTGATACTTTGTCTACAAATCTCAGCTGATGCGGGAAAGCCAGAAGAAACTTCTTTTGAGCTCAGATCAAACTTTGGGGGTCAGGTACATCTCTGGAGAGGTACAGAATTGTCCTGCTAGGGTCCCTTGTTCCCCACTACTTGCTGGAGGGTTCTTTCCAAACTTTGCTAACCCAACATGCACTAGGTGGGCGGCTTGCATTCATTTTGGATGAAGACAGCAATTGTGTGATTCCCTCCAAGAACGGGACCTGTCTGCTTGCAAAAGCAAGCTCTGTGCACTGAACGGAACTATAGAAGGCTTCTTCAAGCACCACTGTGCGCCGGTGGGATGTGGCCGCTGTCTCCATACCGACCTTACTTTTCACGGTCTGTTCCTTCTGGTGGAAGGAAGGTTGAGTTGGCTGATGAGCAATGATGTAAGTTGGTTACACTTTTAAGGAAGAAGTTGCAAGCTTGGTCTAGCAGACCAGGTGTTTTGAGATGTTTGAAATTTGGTGTAGTGGTTAAGCACGCGGACTCTAATCTGGGAGAACCGGGTTTGATTCCCCACTCCTCCACTTGCAGCTGCTGGATGACCTTGGGCAAGCCATAGTTCTCTCAGAGCTGTTCTCTCAAGGGCAGTCCTGGAAAGAGCTCTCTCAGCCCCACCTACCCCACAGGGTGTCTGTTGTGGGGCGGGGAAGGTAAAGGAGTTTGTAAGCCGCTCTGAGACTCCGAATGAAGGGCGGGGCATAAATCCAATCTCCTCTTCTTTAGGCTGAGAGAGGGTGGCTGGCCCCACACGTCACCCAGCAAGCTGCTGTGGCTGAGGGGGGAATCGAACTGAAGTCTCCCAACACTCTTAACCACGACACTGCTGGCGGTCACCTTCAGCATTGCTTCAGCTATTAATGCACCTTCAGTTACTCATACAAAGAGGTGTGTTGTGGAGAAATGTCAGGGGTTTTTTTTGTGAGTAGCTTTTTTTACCAAGAGCTACAGAAAATCAGGAGCTCCGTTAGATATCCTGTAGTGCTCATCTTGAGTTCTTACCAGACTGCTACCTGATGTGGCTGATAGGACCAAGATTAAGATAGCAGTTACACAGGAGTTTGAACAGCTTGGCTTGCCGTATGAAAATGTGGGAGGTGATGTCAGTTTATCTCACGGCCATGACAACGGTGCCCTTGCCCCCTAGAGGGGATCGGCACAAAGCCAAGATGGATGCCTGCTGAGGCCAAGAAGAGCATTTTTCAGAATGCAGGCCACTCTGCCTCCGGGTGTCCAGGGCAAGGTCTGGCTTGGATACTTCCTGCCGGTGTGTGCTGTTGGGAGACGTCGCCTCAGTGGAGACGTCGCCCAAGGAGGACTGCGAGTGTTTGTAAGCACAGCTTCAGGGCTTGGCTAGTCCCAGAGGCAAAAGCCCATGGAGCAAAGTGCTGAGACCAAACCTTCCTTTGCAACCCACAGCTGATTCGTATTGGTTGTGTTACTTACAGGAAGGAACATCTCACTCGGACAGAGCCGCAGCGGCTTGTGAAAGCCAGACAGCTTGGGTAGGGATCGTGTTGCACGAGCCTTGTGGCAGAATGCCATGAGCCGGGTGGTGTTCCTCGGCAGCTCTATCTCAGGCACCCAGGAGAGAGCTTCTCCCCCCAAGAAAAGGCCTCTGGCGGTTGGGTAGTTCCAAGTAGGTCTGCAGTGGAAGAGCAAGACGGGAGGCCAGGAGCACGACCCCCTAGAGACGTCCAAAATTCCCAGGGTAGGCACTTCTGAGAGTCCGATCCGACAAAGAGAGCTTTGACTCTCGGACGCGCCTACCCTGGACATCTTGCAGGTCTGTAAGGTCCTTCTTGGCTCAAATCTGGCAATTGGGTGGTAGAGGTTTTTAGCCTGCTTACATCAGTACGTTTGGTAGGGTTGACAGGTGTGATCGTCAGTGTTTCCTCTAAGCTGTGGAGTCTTGTGAGCACAAATTCTACTTTGTGAGCTACTGGCATTAAAGTTGTGAGCGGGCGATTTGGCTGCTGCATAAATTAGTTTGCTCTGGAGCCATCCCTTCCTGTGCGGAGATAAAAATGTGTGAGCTGGAGGCTAAAAAACTGAGCTAGCTCACACTGACTCAGCTTAGAGGGAACACTGGTTATCGTAGCGCCTGCGGAGAGATTGGGGGGGTTGGGGGGGGACTCAAACCATAGAGTTTTGACCAAAAACCAGAGCATCACCTCCCCACCACCACCACCACACCAGTGCGCCTATGTCACTTCCAGGTGAGGTCAGCACGTTGCGCAGGATGCTGTTTGGGAGGTGGGAATTTCCTCCTCCTGGCCAGCTGGCCACCGGCAGGCAGGAGCCTGTGAAAGGGGGGGGATCCCTCACCCCCACCTGGGGAATGGTAACCTGGATACAGTGGTTCTTTGCAGCAGTAAGTACATATCAAGCTCTTGCCGTGGAGAAGGTCATGCTAGCAGATATCTTACAAATCTGTAAGACAGCTCTACTGAATAAAGCCTCCTTCCCATCTCTGAGACTAAGGATTATCATTTCCAAAATTTGTTCTTGGCTTTCAGCATTCCTCTTGAAAGGAGGTCTTCTGACCTGTTCCAGGGAAGAGGTAAGTTGTCTATTTCTCCCTGAGGTATTTTTCGGGGGGGGGGGGGGGGGGGGGGGGGGTTCTGTCACTGACCTGGCACTGTGTGGTATCTGCATCCAGCAGCGCGCTCCTGGTGGCATGTTCAAAAGGCAGTGCGAGAGCAACTCAGCATGTGGCATCGTTGGTTTCAAGCTGCTGTGCTTGTACAACCTGGTATTTTTGCTGAAACAGGCGAGGTGGTTAAAGTGTCGTGGTTTGATTCCAGTGTCCCCTTTGCTCCTGCGGAAGGCCTTTGAATTGTTGGAAAAACCCAAAGTGCCTTCAAGCAGGCAACAGTCCCTTTGGAATGGGTTGTTGGGAAGCAGCTGTCTCCATCAGAGGACCCGGAATCTCCCAACATGTGGGGCGAGAGCGGCCCCAAGTCAACCATTTTGAGACGATGCTCACTACTGTTATCTCAGAATTCTCTTTGTCCACAGGTTTTACTTTGGGGGGGGGGGAGCGTACTCTGGTCTAGAGTGTCCCATGACAACTCACAATAGCATATTTATCCTTTTTCAGGGATTCCCGGAGAGGGGGCTTCCACACACCACAACGATCCTTGGAAAGTAACCTTCCTGGATTCCCTTCAGAATGTGTAAGGAGCACGAGGGAGATAACTGTCCCGTTCTAAAGTATCTGCCTCGTTTTGGTATCCCAAAGGCAGGCACCGCTCCCCTTGGTGTCTGAACGTAGCAGCGAGGCTACAGGAAACACAGGTTCAGCTTCCATCATTGTGAGACAAATGACATTGGTGACAATGAGGCCTGTAATATCTGCTGAAGGAAGGAAACAGTGTTTTTAAGTGACAGGTTTGTATTCCAGGACGAGCTTTCCTTTGAGAAAGTCTGAAAAGTTTACGCTGGAATAAAATCCTGTCAATTAGACATTGTTATCTAGCAGTGTTGTCAGTACAAGGCAAATCTTGGCCATTTGCAAAGTTGTAATTAACTACAGTTCTCTGGGTGTGCTAAAATTGGTGCATCAAGAGCTGTCTGTGCCTTTTTTAAATATGAAGGGGAAAGCATATAAGGGAAGTATGTGGTATGTTTGGTGTAGTGTATAAGGGAAATATGAGCCAGTTTGGTGTAGTGGCTAAGTGCGCTGACTCTAATCTGGGAGAACCGGGTTTGATTCCCCACTCCTCCGCTTGCACCTGCTGATGTGACCTTGGGTCAGTCACAAGCTCTTGCACAGCTGTTCTTGAAAAAGAGCAGTTTGTGTCAGAGTTCTCTCAGCCCCACCCACCTCACAGGGTGTCTGTTGTGGGGAGGGGAAGGGAAAGGAGTTTGTAAGCCACTCTGAGACACCTTTGGGTAGTGAAGGGCGGGATATAAATCCAATCTCTTTACCATTTTCAATTCCAGTAAAATCCCTTAAATTTTAGATTTGCTTGGACATAGCATTTAAAATGAACAGGATTAGAAAAAAATTAGTTCACATAATTGTGGCTGTGCGGTCACATACAATGGCAACGCCTAAAAATTGTGTTTAACCTGTTTGTGTGCTGATTTTTTCATTTAGTAAATGTTGTACTCAGGGTATTGGGAACTTTCCTGGGAAAGTTACATTGCTGTCCATCTGTGTAAGATTTGAGAAGCAAACTGAACGGCATTTCAAGTATGGTGCAACAGAAGGGTGTCTTCTGTAATGGAGCCAGGGGAGAGATCAAAAGCCATCGAGTCTTCTCCCCGGCAGCAGGACTGTTCAGCATGCTGGCTACCCACAGATTGGTCCTCTGCCCAGTGGTGGGGAGAAGATTATAGTCAGAAGATGGACTATGGCAGTGTCTGACCTGAAATTGAGATGATGTTGTTCCTGGCAACTGACTGCGAAGGGGCTCTGCTGAATTCTGTTTCTGCTTCTTTTTTTTAAAGGAATCCAGGCTGTGCATCTGTCTCCTAAATCGGTAAGAAACAGGCTGTTGCCGCTTAAAGTGCTAAAAAGAAACTTTCTGGATTAGTAAGACCCCAGTTAGATAAAACAGCAGTCTATAGGAACAGCCCTATTCATTGCAGTACGAGGGATTCTGTACATATTTATCTCATTGTGTCTGAAAGGCTCTTACCACACTATTTGTATCAAAGGAATGAAGAGATGGCCATGTTGACCAGCGCCAGGGTGAGGAGTTGTGATGATGATTGGCCATAGAATGTTCAACTGCTCTGAGCACAGTGAATGAAAAGCAGCCATTCTGAACCAACTGCTCTGAACACAGTGAATGAGAAGCAACCATCCTGAACAGTCTGCCAGAACACCCTGCTAGCGAGCAAAGGGCAAATCTCCTCCTGACAGGCCTGTTGTAGATCAGCTGTTTTGTCACTCGTCCCTCCTCCAGCTGTGCAAGCATGTGGCATCCCTTTGGACCACTCTGCTGACCTAGCTAGGAGCAGGGGCCTGTGACCAGACCAGGTGCTTTAGAACCAGGTTCCAGCAGCTGGCTCTCTAGGCCAGGACTTCTTTTGTGATCCTCTTGCTTTGGGGGAGCAGGGAGCTGCACGAGCTCCTCCGGGGAGGGGCTGTGGCTCAGTGGCAGAGCCTCTGCTTTGCATGCAGGAGGTCGCCGCTTCAGTCTCTGGCACCTTCGGAAGGATCAGATAGGAGACGACGGACCTCTTGCGGAGAGCTAGCGGCCAAGCCTGACTTTGGGAGAGCCCTTGATAGATGTATGGTCTGAACCAGTCTTAAGCGGCTTCACAAAGCGTGTATTCATGCAGCTGTAGTGCAATGCTCCCTCTAAGCTGTGGAGTCCTGTGAGCAAAAATTCTACTTTGTGAGCTACTGGCGTTAAAGTTGTGAGCGAGTGATTTGGCTGCTGCATGAATTAGTTTGCTCTGGAGCCATCCTTCCTGAGCTAGGACAAAAAATGTGTGAGCCGGAGGCTGAAGAGCTCACACTAACTCAGAGGGAACAGTGGTGTCGTGGTTAAGAGCGGCAGACTAATCTGGAGGACTGGGTTTGACTCCCCACTCCTCCTCCACATGAAGCCAGATGGGTGACCTTGGGCCACTCACAGTTCCCAGAGAGCTCTCGCAGCCCCGCATACCTCACAGGGTGTCTGTTGTGGGCAGAGGAAGGGAAGGTGATTGTTAGCCACTCCGAGACTCCTCTGGGTATAAAACCACCTCTTCTTCTGTTTCAGGAAGGCTGTATGGCTCAAATTGTATGGAATGAAACCAGGATGAACAAAAAGGGTATGCATATGTTCCTTCTAAAATGAGTCCTTCCCTTTCTGTAGACCGTAGCAGTCCTTAAGAACAGTCGTATCCAGTCAAAACTCTCTTGGGTGCTATCACCTGGCTGTAAATGAACTGGGAATTCAAAATCGTTGCAATAGAATGTACGTGTTTCCGATTTATCAGTACGCATGCCGCAAGTTTGCTAACACAAATGTTTCGAATTGGTGTCTTGTGTGGCCAAGGGAATAGGATCCTCTTAGGTACTGGCTCTCTAACACTTTAGTCTTGGGGAACAGAAAGGAGGGATACCTTTTAATTATCGAGGCCTATCCCGATAGGGCCTTGCCGTAGGTTCTTATCGTTGGAAATGCCTCGCAGAACAAACCTTGTGGTGTCGCTTTACCCACTGAACTACGTGTTAGCTCTGTGGGATAAAACCACAAGACAAAACTTAAACAGTTCACGCTTGCCTTCTGGAAATGGGTATTAAAAGGCATGTCTTCCTGTAGGCCTGGAAGCTGCTGTGAATCCCGGCTGTGTAGCTGAAAACAGTAATCTCCAAAAGGTAAATCTTGGCTTGACTACCTTTCAGAAACCTGTCGGGTGTGGTGCTCCACTCTTGACACTTGTTATTGAAGAACATCAAAAATACCAAAGGAGTGTTCCTGGATCATGTGGGAAGGATAACTTGCCAGTGCTACTCATGTGGCATGAAGATTAGTTCAAAAGCGGCTTTAAAAAAAACTGTCCCATGCCACGGGCTGTGTGTGGCCTAGAGAACAGTAACCCCCAATCAGCAAATTTGTCCAAGAAGTTTCCTCTCGCATGATAACAGGAAGAGGAATATCTGTAAGTCTAAAGCTACGTGTAATCTCCATCTGCAGATTCCTAAATCTGTGAATTGGGGGCATACTGACACTAAAACAGGTTTTCTGCAAACTTGGGGGGACTGCACAGGCTTGCAGAAACATCTGAAATGTTAAAAATAATACACTGGCGGTGTAAATTCCTCCCGAATAAAAAAAAAATTCCACCTGCGCAGACAACGCACTCACTGGAAAAGCTGGTGGCGGATGCCAGGAGAGGCTTTGGACCAGCCAGCGGTGGATAGTGGGCGCTGTTCAGGCTCGGAGCAGTTAGTAGGCACTGCCGCCGCCAGGCTCTACGGTGGGCAGTGGGGCCTGGAGCCATGCTAGGCTTGGGGTGTGTGTGTGTGATATGGGATGCCCCCCCCCCCGCTTGTCTTTACTAATTCCCTAGACTGGGTTCCTTTTATATGGTAAATCAGCTGGCATGTCCGTGATGTAGTAGGGCGAAGTTTGCCGTGGAAGAGTGAATTTGGGATACATGTGAAATACCACAGTCACTTTGTCAACGCTCCAAAATGCGATCCTTGGTTTACTGTTGTGTGCATCTAAAGGAGTTCAGGGTACAGATGTTCTTTGCTTTCCCCTCTGGCCCTATTCCAAGTGCATTCAGTAGACCGATTTGCTACAGCAAGGCCGTCTGTCTTTTCATGACCACTGCTTTATCGTGACCCGGATAGCCCAGGCTATCCAGATCTTGGAAGCTGAGCAGGTTTGGCTGTGGCTAGTATTTTGATGGGTGACCTGCAAGGAATACCAAGGTCATGACACAGGCAGGCAGTGGCAAAACCACCTCTGAAACGTCTCTTACCTTGTCTAGCTCGCCCCCTAGGGGTGCAATAACTAAAAGAGCTAGAACGTTTGGCTGCCAGACAATCTTAGGACCTCCGAACTAGTCTTCACACAATGCCATACAGTTATTATTATTATTAGCATATTTACACCTGATTCTTTCATATCAAAGCTGGTGACCACCAGCCACGGCAGTCTACAGAGGTTGTTGGGCCACCTTGATGCCGCTACAAAACCATTTCCTTAAGCCAGGGCTTGCATTGCACTACCCCGGTCACTTACCAAGGCTGCTATGAAACGCCGTTTGTGGTATGCTGTGGACGTGGCCGCAAAGCAACTCCTCCAGGTTTTTCAGCCACCGCTGTGGCAGTGTCGAACCTGTTGGAAACACCCAAGCCTAGCAACTGACGATGGCGCCATCTTGCCCGTGGTTGCTGGGAAGGCTTGCAAGATTTGTATGCTTGATGCACACCAGGGTCTCTGGCTCCTGGCAACAGCTTTTACATTGGCCTCAGAACCTGCTTCTGGCACAGTGTTGGCCCCTGTTCTTGCCATATGTATGTCTAAACACTTGACCTTCTAAGCACTGCTCTGTACTCAGCAGGCGCCAATGCTGTCTTTCAGAATCGGTGGAAGTCATCACTGCTAGAATATCCACCACATTGTCTAAGGAGTCGCTTGTGGAACAAGCAGTAGGCGGTGGCTGCAGCTCAAGGTAAGGAGACTCCTGCGCTGAAGACCACCAGGGTGAAGGTCACTTCAAAGAGGGCTGTGTGGTGCTGAACAAACAGCTCTCAACGCGATGACCTTAAACAGAAATCCTCTGCAGGATATCAGGGGCACTTGATGTGCTCACTTGATCTATGCCAGAGGAGACACATTTCAGATCCGAAGTACTTGATGGCTACCTTGTTGGGGGACTTTGGGCCTGTAAGCAGTACACGAAAGGCCTGTATCTTGTCTTGGGGGAAGAGCTTAGAAAAACTTCCTGGGCCACTTGTGAAACAGAGGAAGTATATAATACCTGGCAATAAGCTTTATGGGGCAGTGTTCGGATTTTTGGATTGTTCCGAAATCTCAGTCTTGTGTGGGAAGGGGGAGGGAGGGTGGCTTTCAGTAGGTAAATCAAGAACACAATCCATATACCTTTAATAACCAACCAAATGACAACACGTGCCCTGTTTGGTGTAGTGGCTAAGTGTGCAGACTCTTAATCTGGGAGAACCGGGTTTGATTCCCCACGCCTCTACTTGCAGCTGCTGGATCACCTTGGGTCAGTCACAAGTTCTCTCAGAGCTGTTCTCTCAAGAGCAGTCCTCAAAAGAGCTCTCTCAGCCCCACCTTACCTCACAGGGTGTCTGTTGTGGGGAGGGGAAGGGAAAGGAGTTTGTAAACCACTCTGAGACTCCGAATGAAGGACGTGGTATAAATCCAAGTTTGTAAACCACTCTGAGACTCCGAATGAAGGACGTGGTATAAATCCAATCTCTTCTTCTGAAGGAGAGGTCTGGAAAATTCAGAACCTTGTACATGGTCTTTTGGTTAGTCCTAACAAAAGTTATGTGGATTGTGTTATTGATTTCTAGATTTTACTGTTGGACTGGTTTTTAATACATTATTACTAGGACCGGAGGTCTTCAGTGATTCTAGGCACAGTGGGGGGCTTGTTAAACTCTGGGAGTCATATGAGCCAGGCTACACAAAAAGGAGGAACCAGAATTGTGGCCTCCTTGGCAGGAGAGGACATCCCCTGAACTGCCTATGATAAATAAAGAGATCTCCCCAACAGAATGACCTGACACTGCCTTCTGTGGCTTCTCTCAAAGAGGCAGGGGGGTACTTTTGCTCGTCTGGCACTTCCACTCGTGTGGCATGCCCAAGCAGCCTGCTGTCCCCAGAAGAGGCAAAAAACTTGGCTCCGTACAGTGAGGGCTTCCCATGAAGGCAACTGCACCTGGAAAACAGAACGGCTTAATTGACTTCCATATCTTCTGTGTTTAGGTTTCCAACTTTCCATGAAAAAGCTGGACGAACTTGGAATGGGCTCTGATTTTCTCTCCTACTGTGCAGTCTCAGTTGCATGCTGGACACCTGCAGAGCGAACACATTTTGAGAACTAGATATCTAATGGATTGACTGGTTTCCTGATAACATGTCTCTGACAAGACAAGATGTTCTCTGGGTTAGCAGAAAGGCGGCACCCCCAGTCTTTCCTGTCTTTTATGACATCGTACTCTTGAGAAGCCAGGCTCACAGCTTGGGAGTGGTACTTATGACATGGCAGCCACCTTAGGAAACCAGAGTGGCTGCAGTGGCCCATCTTCCAAGTAGTGTGTCAGCCGCATCTGTCCCTGCATCAGTCAGATCTAGCCAGTGATCCATGCCTTAGTGTACTCTAGTTGGGGCTACCCTTGAAGAATGTTTGAAAGCTACAGCTAGATGGCTGGTTGGGGCCAGCAATTAACTGGCTACTGACCTGTTCCTGAGCTCAATTCAAAGTGTTTGATTTGTCCTTTAAAACCCTACATGGCCTGGGACTGGGTTATAATCTGAAAGACCATCTCTTTCCATAGGTTCCTGCCTGGAAAATAAGATCATAGGGAGGGGGCTCCCCTGAATGTCCCACCAATCAAAGAAGCTGATTTGGTGGGTACATCAGAGGGCCTTTCCAGTGGCAGCCCCATGATGATGGAGTAACCCCCCCCCCCCGGGAGGTGGGCCTGGCCCCTTTTACTTTTGATCTTTAGGAGGCAGCTGAGGATGGTTTTATTTAGCATAGTGTTGGATTTAACCAGTTCTAAACTGTGATTCTAAAATTTGGTTTTATGTTTCTGTGTACTGTTCAATGTATTTTATTTACATTGTAAGCTGCCTTGAGTTGCTAATGTTTCAAATAAATAAATGTGGCATGGCCCAGTTGCTTGCAGAATGAAAGTTTCATATGCTCATAACTCCGGCTTCTCACCTACTGCTCACCAATGCTCCCTCTAAGCTGTGGAGTCTTCTGAGCAAAAATTCTACTTTGTGAGCTACTGGCATTAAAATTTGCGAGCGATTTGGCTACTGCATAAATTAGTTTGCTCTGGAGCCATCCTTCCTGAGGTAAAGACAGAAATGTGTGAGCTGGAGGCTAAAAAACTGTGAGCTAGCTCACACTAACTCGGCTTAGAGGGAACACTGCTGCTCACCCTTTCTAACTATTCTGCAGTAGAGTGCTCTGTAGTTAAGCTCACGGGGAGGGAAAGGGGGGAACTTAAATCCTGGAAGCTGTGCAAATTTCTACTGTTTGAGAAGCTGCTGACCTTGGCCCCCATTGAAAAATTCATTCCAAACAGAAGCACTCATTTGAAAAAGCTTAATGGGACCATATAATCACAATTGGAGCATGGCAGTAAAGATATAGGAACTACTTGATTATATACCCTGCCAGTACTTGGTCCACTGCTTTTTAACTTATTCATTAATGATTTGGAGTTGGTAGTAAGCAGTGAAGGGGCTAAATTTGCGGATGATACGAAGTTGTTCAGGGTGGTGAAAACCAGGGAGGATTGTGAGGCACTCCAAAGGGATCTGTCAAGGATGGGCAAGTGGGCGTCAACATGGCAAATGGGGTTCAATGTGGCCAAGTGCAAGGTGATGCACATTGGAGCTAAAAATCCTAAATATAAATACACATTGATGGGGTCTGAACTGGCAGAGGCTGATCAAGAGAGAGATCTTGGAGTTGTAGTAGATAACTCACTCGTGGGCACTCAATGAAATTGCTGAGCGGTCGGGTTAGAACGGATAAAAGGAAGTACTTCTTCACCCAAAGAGTGATTAACACATGGAATTCACTGCCACAGGAAGTGGTGACGGCTTCAAAAGGGAATTAGATAAGCATATGGAGCAGAGGTCCATCAGTGGCTATTAGCCACAAGGTATAGATAGGGGCTCTGGGGCAAGTGATGCTCTGTCTTCTTGGTGCTTGGGGGGGTCAGCAGTGGGAGGGCTTCTAATTACCTGGCCCCACTGGTGGACCTCCTGATGGCACCTGGTATTTCTGGCCACTGTGATACAGTGTTGGGCTGGATGGGCCTTTGGCCTGATCCAACATTGGCGTCTCTTATGTTCTGTGTTTTATCCTCAACAGTTCAGTGATGTAGGTTAGTCTGACTGACTGACCCACAGCTGCCCAGGGGCCCTCTATGTCAACAACAATAGTAGCTAAGGATACCCTGGACATTGATCTTGGCCACACCTTTGTTAGCATCTGAACACGGCCTACCGGGATGTTACTGCCATCAGCACTGTATTTTTTATTGTTGTGAATTTTAACTCTTAATGTAAGCCACCCTGGGCCTGCCTCAGCGGGGAGGGCGGAATAGAAATTGAATTAAGTAAATAAATTATTAATTAAAATTTTTGAACTGCGCAATCCCCATGTTCACAGGGCTTTGGGTGATGTACAAAAGTAAAATACAATATAAAACATTCAAAACAATCCCCCAGAAGGTACCCATGAATTGAATTTTAAGCCAGTTCTGGACTGAGTCACCACATTGCAAGCAGGGGTGGGAAATGGCCAGTAAAGTCAGTATCTAATTTTTGTGAATGCAGTTTGTGGGGTTTGTTTTCATTACTGCATTTTGGGGAAAATATGATGACTTCCCGGTGAGAAGACAGATTGTTTTTAGTTCAGTTATGGAGTACTGTAAGGACTTTGTTCATAATAGTGAAAGTGATTTGGTGAAATCTTCCACAGAGTATAGAAACAGAATTAACCTCTTGAAACACAAGACAATGAAAGCAGAGGTGATGTTTTATTGCATGAGTGCCCACTTATTTACAAAGTTCAGTGGAGTGTTCCAAAAAGAAGAGCCTTTGCTGCATGTGATGTACAGTGAAGTAAAAACAAGAACCATAATGAATCGTGTTTGTAAGAGTTCAGCACCAATGTCTCTTGAAGCCTTCAGTGATGAGCACTGCATACCGTGAAAGAAGTAATAAGTGAAAGCAGGATCTGTGACGAACTGAAAAAACTTTCTGAAAAGGAGCCGCTACTCTTTTTAATGGAAGCAAAAAAAGCATTTCATAGCAGCCTGCAAACGCCTTTTACTCCAGCCATCTTTGGACAAGCCATCCTCGGATATCTTCAATGTTTAGCTCCAGCACAGAGGGTCAAGGAAGGAACCCGCAAGGATATAATGAAAGTAGCAGCAGCCCTCCCGGTGGATAGTCCTCTGGACATGATTATGGATGAATGGAAACTTCTTAGACTTGAAGATGAAACTGCCAGTGAAACTTGCTGCATAGATACATACTGGAATCAGTTCTTTGAAAAGATGCACCCATCTGGAGATCCAAAATACTCGCTGGGTACCAAGGTGGTGAAATCAGCATTATTATTATTGCATGGTAGTGCAGACACAGAAAGAGGCTTTTCAGAAACGACACATTTTGACCAATGAAAGGGCAAGGATGTCCTGTGTTGAATGCCCACCTCATGTCAAAGAAACTTTATATCATGTATATGAAAACAAGGTATACCACGTTAATATCACACTCGAGCTTTTACAGATGGCAAGAGCAGCTCATGTTCATTACAAGCAAGGGGAAAATGCAGAGGAGTTAGAAAGGTTTTTAAGAAGCTAGACAGTGAAAAGGATAGTATACAAGAGAAGGAAGCAAAACTGGAAAAGCTGAGACAACAGGAGGAGAAGACGATGATTGCTCGAAAGTTGCTAAATGGATGCAACCAAACGTGTAAAGGAGGCTGCTGAGAAAAGGGATACGATGGGATTCAACACGAAACAGCTCATGCTAGGAGTGAAGAAAGCAATGGAAGAAGACAAGGGAAAAAATGCTTGCAGATGCAGTGCAGAAAACTTGAGAAATGAGAGTTCATTAATAACTTTTTTCATCAAAAAAGCAAAGACAAATCTTACCTTACAGTAATTGTTTTGTTGTCATGATTACTTTGTGTGGGTTTTTTAATGTTTTGCTATTTTATTATCCACAGTATGTGATTATTTTTAAAGGGGAATCTTTTTTGCCTTAAAATTATGTACAATAAAAACATTGTCCTATCTTCACATAAAAAATTCAATAAAAAGGTGTGATCCTTTTATCTGGATCACATCTGACTATGGGCTGGCAGAGGACAAATAAGAATACTTAATGAAGTCCTAGTTTTACTTTTAAAACACTAGCTTATCGATAGGCTGACATTAAATTGTTCAGTATTTTGGGAATTTTGGCCAGTAAAATCAGTATTTTTGACCCTCTGGCTAGTTTCCACCCCTGCATTATGTCACAGTGACTCAAGTGGACTTGGAACAGCTGTACACAAGAGTTGCATCCTCAGCTCAAAAATGTTCACAGGTGGCTGTTTAAGGTGAACAGCAGCTGGTGTTTATTGCCACAAAAGTGTAAACACTGTTCACCCACAAACTTGGTTAATGTGGGAAAACAGGTATGGAGCAGTGTCTCTTCTGTACACTCAGAACAGAGTTCTCAAACATATGTTGTATTTGCCCCCAAAGGAACACAACCCTCATTTTCTCCAGCAGATACAAACCTGAACGTTTTCCAGAGTCCTCAGTTTAGGATTTCACATTTGTCTGCTTTTTAGAAACTGCCTATAACACTGAAAAATTAATCGTCGTTGGCAAAGAACAGATCTCCCCTCATGGAACCTACCTGCTGTTCATTGGGGGGGGGGGGGCAGGACTCTGGTGGGATATCAGTAAAAGTCATCCCACTCAGGCATTATTGGTGAAAGTGGCTTCTAGACCAGAGCTTCAGTTTCCCCATCTGCGCCCTTCACATTGGCCACCAGTACTTCCCTTGGCGCCCACTGAGCTTTTCTGAATGTGGGTGGGGCCATTGTAAGGCAGGGCTTGCTATTGGCTGCCTTTGTTCAAATGAAAGGGTTTCCCACTGGACCATCAGGAGAAACTGGTAGACACTTTGGCTTCTCTTAATCCATGTGGTTCCATTTCTCCTGGTTGCCAGAAATTGGCTGCGACTTAACAGCAATTTCCAAAACTGGTATGTCTCCATATTGTTAATCAGAAGTAAAACTAGAGTTTGGAAACAGTTCATTTGAGATTCTAGTGTATTTAATCTAGTTGACTCACACCAGACAAATTCCAAATGAAAAGTTTTATTAAAACAAGGTGAAAGTCATATGCTACATTAAACTATATACAATCTGGTTAAAAAGCCATAATTGAAAGAAACTAAAGACAAATCGGCCTGTACTGATCCGGTTACCAAACCAAATTTAAATTAAAAGTATCAAAAGCTGGCAATTAATCTGTACATAATTAAATTACTGCAAAGTTGGCCTCTTCTTTCTATCCTGTCCAAGACATCTACTGAAGAGTACTTTGACGTGTTTTTTTGGCTCGTAGTATTTCCAGTGTTCTCTGCAGAGAGAGGGGGGACAAAATCAATTCATACCTAGATGCTGGTAGGAAGATGGAAGTTACATTGTGTCAAGGACATGAAACGCCAAAAAATGTGGCACATCTCTGTGTACTGTGAATAGCCCCTCCCCCCCCAAAAAAACACCCAAAAAAGGTTTAGTAGCAAGCACACTGTAAATTTAAGGATTTGATAGAATATGTTAATTTGGGGGGTTCTAAGTTAACAGGGAGACTTCTGAAAAGTACGACGAAGGAAGCTCTGACTCTCAAAAGCATCGACCCCCAAAATCTTGACCTCTAAGGTGCTACTAGCCTCAAACTGAGCTGCCCTCCGAAACAGAGCCCATCCGCTCACCCAGAGAGTGAAGGAGTTCTCCGTGCTGTGGGACACGCAGCACTCACAATGGAAGAACGGAGACCGTTTCATGTGAGCACGGCTCCCCAGTGGATCTCTTTTCTAACAGCCGAAGAGCAAACCCTGGGGGTGGGTGGGTAGTGAGATGTTCCCTGTGTGCGGCCCTGGGAATACTGAAGATCGCAGCAGGATTCTTTGAACCGCTTCACAGGTTAGCCACCCAATGATCCCTTGGCCCTCCCTGTCAGCTCAGCAGTCTTGGGCTCCCTCCTGCAGCCCTGTTTAAAGGGGCTACTGCACTAGAGAGCCAGAAGCAGCTGAACTGGTGCCCTGGACAGCCCCCTTCAACGGGCTGTGTCAGCTGGGATTGCCAGGGAAGGGGCGTCCCCCATCTTCCTCTTGCCTGACTGCTCAGTATCTCTCCCCACCAGCTCAATGGTCTTGGGCTCCCTCCTGCAGCCCCTTTAAGCCAGGCTGCAAGAGGAAGCCCACAGAAGGGAGACCTGTCCTTACCATCCTAACAGCAGGCTCCCCTGTGCCGCCCACTTAAAGGGGCCATTGCAGGGAGCTAGCAGCTGCCTCTGGCTCCCTGGCGTGGCCCCTTTAAACGTGCTGCACCAGAGAAGCAGATGGGACCGCAAGGGAAGAGGCCCTCCCATCTCCCTCTCTCCTGGCCACGTGGCCAGGAGGAGGGGAAAATATCCTGAAAGTGTGTGGGGGGGGGGAGGGTCCTCCCTTCCACATTTCTCCTGGCCACAGTGAGCAGTGGCCAGGAGAAAGGGGGTGCGGGACCTCCCAGGATAAAGTGGATCTCCCTGCCAGGCCCAGCTGTTTGGGGTTGGCACAGCCCATTTAAAGGGGTTATGCCAGGGAGCCAGAGGCAGCTGCCAGCTCCCTGACATAGCCCCTTTAAATGGGCTGTGGGGGGGGGGGGGGGGGGAGAGAAGGCTCTCTCCACCAGTCCAGCTGCCTTTGGCTCCTCGGTGTAGCCGTTTTAAAGGGGCTGCAGGAGGGAGCCCAAGACAGCTGGGGTGGCAGGGAGAGCTGTGAGGGAGATGGGAGGCACCTTGCCAGGCAATCCCGTCTCTCCTCCTCCAGTCCAGGGTGAGCCTCGGCCAGGAGAAACGTGGAAGGGGGTCCCTTCCAGGGTGATCCCCGCCCCCTTTCTCCCACCCACAGCGGAGCCCCATGCCTGGAGAAAGGGGGAAGGGAAGTCCTTTCCAGGGCTCGCCATGGCCGGGAGAGCCGGGGAACTGAACTTCCCAGACTGGCTCAGTTCCAGGGCCGCCCTGAACCCAGAAACAAACTGAACGGCCCATCCCTGCCCCCAGCCTCTTTAGGCATGGGCTGGTCAGGTACAAGCTGCTGTCCAGAACACTGTTAAGCTACTGATGGTACTGCAACTGAAATGGGAGAGAGGCTGGCCTTGAAGAAGAACACTTCAGAACAGAAGCAGAGCCGGGCACCCCGTCATCAGCATCTCACTTCATCGACAGCTCTTTGCCGATAACCATGAAGATCTACAGCATTTCTCAGTACATCACTGCAAAGTTGGGTTTTCAAACTGCCAATTTATTGTGCAATTATTCAAACTGGTGCTTTGTGATGTGAAAACTCCTCCCAACTGGTTTCTCAGTTAGCATTTAATGTTTGGTGTCAGCACTGTAAAATAAATCTTTATAAGAATGTACATAATTTTTTACGTGCTACTCTGGAGTCACGTACTTAATACTTTTTGTTGGATTATAGTGTGGCCCGGCTACTATTGTACTATTGTGTGGCCCGGCTACTATCCTCAAGCTGCACCGACACACCGGATGCTCTTTATGCGAATGCCTTGGCCGTGAACCTGACCTTGAGGTCCCCCTTGGGGAGACAAATTACATTCAAGGCCGCACTGGGGTGGGGGCTGCAAAAGCTGTCTGCTGCCAGCAGCTTACCTTCTGAAATTCCTTTGCCTTCTCCCGGTTTCTGGCATAAATTTCTCGTCTCTCTCTCTCTTCCTTGCGGATTTTCACTTCCGTTAGATTATTATACAACCTGCCAAGAGGTGAAGAAGTGTTTTATGTTAACCAGTGAACTGGCCAAAAAGAATCTCTTTGCGCTGGGTGAGCAGGCAACAGAACGGTAGATGTGACTGGATGTCAAAAAGTGATAAACCTGGATGAGACCCAAACTGTTTTTACCAACTGCAGCCTATCCCCTTGGGGAAGAAAGTGTCGGCTGGGGGGGGAGGGGGAGCAATCCAGAAAAGAAAGCACCACGTCACACACTACCTTGAAGTACGCTGATGCATTTCCATCTCTGCCATCTTCCTGTCCTCTGCGGAGCACACTTTGTCTTCCACCACTTTCTTCAAATGACTCACAGCGGCTCCTTGGATTCAATCACAATACAACAAGCAAAACCAGGCTGTGAGACTAGATTCAACGGGCACTGGGATGGACAGCTATACGGCACAATCTTCCCAGGGCAAATAAGCCTATTCATTCCCCCCTATCCAGCTGGCTTGGATCCTGTAGCCTGGGGCTCTGATGATGAAAAAAATATTTGTTGGTGAAAGGGGTTAACTCCTTCCCCACTGTAAACCCCGTGTCCCATGCTACTAATGGGTAGCCTCTGAATGCAGGATCAAGAGAGGACTCTGTGCACCGCAGTGGAAGAAGGCAAAGAAAAGCCCTGCTTTATGAACCCTGCACTGCTGGGAGAGCTATGAAGGTTCAAGCCACTGTCTACAGACAGAAGATTCTACTTATTATATTGTTATGTATTAAATTTCTAAACTGCCCTCCCTTGTAGGGCTCAGGGCGGTGCACAATATATTTAAGAACATACGAGAAGCCGATCTTGGATCAGGCCAATGGCCCATCTAGTCCAACACTGTCACACAGTGGCCAAAAATACCAGGTGCCATCAAGAGGTCCACCAGTGGGGCCAGGACACTAGAAGCCCTCCCACTGCTGCCCCCCCCAAAAAAACCCCCACCAAGATGCAATTCAGTTAAAACATCACAGTGGATAAATTAATTTACAACCAGTGAATCAATTGTAATTCCCAAAAAACTAATTGAAGCATCAACCTTCTGTCTTGGATGGCATTTTGCACATGGTCACTTCCTCCAAGGGGTGGGGTCCTGGGCCAGATGAGATGGAAATACCACTGCTGTCCTCAGGCATAGGCCTGGTGGAACATCTCTCTTTTACACGCCCTGCGGAACTGTACAAGGTCCTGCAGGGTAAGGATGTCTCCTGGTAGAGAGTTCTACCAGGGAGGAGCCAGGGCCAAAAAGGTGCTACTGTTTACATGTGAGGCCTTCTGTGAAGCAGCCACTGGCTTTTGTTCTGCCAGATACTTGCATTACACGGCAACCAACTACATTCTATCAACCACATCCCCCCCCCCCAAAAAAAAAATCCTTCCACCAGATAGCTTGGGGTGCTGTCCCATGTTTTCTCCCTTCCTCACTTTATCTGAGGAACCTGATGAGGTAGGCTACACTGAGAGAGACAGACAGACAGACTCACCCAATGAGCTTCAGGGGCTGAGCAGAGATCTAAACCCAGATCCTGCTCTTGCTATTAAACTACATTAGTGCTCTGTTCAAATTTAGATTGTTCCCTTAACAACCCCTTGGGCTCAGGGCGAGCCACTTCCTTTTATAAAGCAGCTCTAAGCATTTCAGCTCCTTGGGGGCAACTGCCAGAAGCAGAAAAGCTACGCCCGCTTATTTTGTCCTTCCTCAGAAAGTCCCAGCCTGCGCAGTGAGTGGGTTGTTTGCTAAGGGGAGATTACCAGAGGGAGGAGAGTTCTCTTTTGCTTTGTGAAGCTTTGTCGTTTTCTGTGGGGGTGCCTTCAGTGGCGGCTTGGCAGAACGCTGCTGTCTGCTTTTAATTTTCTCCAGTCTTTTAGAGGATCCCTCAATGAATTTTTTCTTCCGTTTCAAAAACGATTCTTGTAAGCTGCCAGGGGCAGATGGGAACTCTAAAAGCATTGCTTGGGGTGGGGGGTGGGGTGGGGGGTAGAGAAAGCAGACCACTTTATGGATTTTTTTTTACTTGACACAACTTTTAGTAAAGACACAAAAACAGCTTGACCATGATCACCAATCCTCAATAAAACCAACACACAGTAATTAGAACAAACTAATTAAACTGTAATCTGACTTGAAGGTTCCCTTGGTAACGATAACCTGTGCACAGTACATCACCCTTTGCACACATAAAACAACGGAGTGAAAATGACAAGTGTTTTCACCAGCTTCTGTGTTGGCAATACAGCAAACGGGTTTAAACTCAAGGGGTGGATTTGCATGCAAATACTGAAGCCGGGCAAGGCTGATGGGTGGGAAGCAAAGAAAATGAGCCCCTCTTCCACTACTTCATCCTGCAGACACAGATGTAAAGAGAGGCAGAGTCACAGATCAGGGGCTAAAACTAGTTTGGTAGGTTCTGAACCAATAGGAGAAGAAGAGACTGGATTTACACCCTGCCCTTCACTCAACGCCTCAGGGCAGTTTACAGTTCCCTTCCTCTCCCCACAATGGACATCCTGTGAGGTAGGCGGGGCTGGGAGAGCTCTTTGAGGACTGCTCTTGAGAGAACAACTCTGAGAGAACTGTGGCTTGCCCAAGGTCACCCAGCAGCTGCATGTGGAGGGGTGGGGAATCAAACTTGGTTCTCCAGATTAAGAGTCCGTGGTCCTAACCACTACACCAAACTGGCTCTCAAAAGCCAGTTTCACAAAATGTGTAATAATGCAATTGATAAAGAAAACCATGACATGGTGAGTGGCAACAACTCTGTGCTGGAGTGATTCTGAATGGAGAATCGGGGTGGGTGTGAATTCAGAATGTTGGAGGTTTCAGGCGGCCCCTTATCCCTAGCTTGTCAGCAGGGTGGGCCATGGTTAGTACTTGGATGGGGGACCATCAAGGACTGCCTTGTGGGTGTGGTTGTCATGGGCTGGCTTTGATTCAACGGCATGTTCTTCTATTCCCACTTGCTTGCAATGGCTTCTGACTGTCAGCAGAGGAGAGCTTTACACCGCTCATCTCACTTGGAAGATAAAAATCCCAAATTCTAGATGTCTCCCCCATACCTTTTGAAAGCTGCACACAGCAAGAAGGGAACCAAAAAGGATCCCCCCTCTCCCTGATTGGGGTAAACAAGGATAACAGCAAAATACTCCCACAGCCATAAGACTGTTCCTACGCAGTCAGTTTCCAGAGAGACAGCAAGAGAGACCAGGGAGAAAGACGTTCTCCAGAAAGGGTCATTCAAGCTCAAATTTAAAAAGGTGCTTTTTTTGCAAACCATCAGCATGGATCCTAAATAAACCCCTACTTAGAGAGTTGCCTTTTGTGCAACATATGTTTTTCATGTACTAGTTTTTTTACTCGTGGCTTGGAAGACATTTGATAACATGTTCTTGGCAGGCATTCTGTGGATTACAGGTTAGCTACCAGTGCTATAATCTAGTTTTGAAGGGTGCTATTACGTCTAGTGTAATACAATTCAACTGATAGGAAAAAAACCGAATGCTTTCACAAATCCATCGATCCATTCGGAATTACAGTACTGCACACCTCTCATCTAGGATTTTGTCCTTGCAGTCAGTGTTCCCTCTAAGTTGAGTTAGTGTGAGCTAGCTCAGTTTTTTTAGCCTCCAGCTCACAGATTTTTGTCTTGGCTCAGGAAGGATGGCTCCAGAACAAACTAATTTATGCAGCAGCCAAATTGCTCACTAACAACTTTAATGCCAGTAGCTCACAAGGTAGAATTTTTGCTCAAAAGACTCCACAGCTAGAGGGAGCACTGCTTGCAGTAAATTTTTGGGGGCCAACCAAGTGGAGCATCCAGTTGGCTGGCTTGTCATGAAGATGGAGGCCAATCTTCTTCCCTTTCAGAACACAGCAGCATGCCATTTAGATTCCTGCTATCAATTAGTGACTTGTACTAAACACTGGGTGTTTCAAGCTAATAGGCCAAAGGGAGGTTGTTCAAAAGGGGGACTCACACAGAAACCCACAGTGATGTGAAACTGTATGTTGTTTACTAATGTCATAATGATGCATAGAATAATGACTATTTTTGATTGCTGATGTTAGGATTACATTTTCAGTTGTGATAGATCCTGGTGGGTAGCTGTGTTGGTCTGAAGTAGTAGAACAAAGTTTAAGTTCTGTGGCACCTTTAAGACTAATAAGTTTAGTTCTGGGTATAAGCTTCCATGTGCATGCATACTTCTTCGGATAGCTGAAAAACAGTGTGTGCACATGAAAGCTTGTACCCAGAATTTAACTTGTTGGTCTGAACCAATAGGGTCTGGACTCAAACTTTGTTCTGTTTTGAGTTGTGAGTTAGCGATACTTTATAAGCATTATCCCCTGTCTGGCTTTCTAGTGTGTGTTTGGGTTTTGTAAAAAATAAAATTTTATTGACGGACATGCATACGTAAGTGCAAGAGGTCTGGAGACAGATAAAAATGGGGTTTTTTAGAAGACACCAAATAACATTAAATACAAATGTGGCTTTGTGGTCTGTACAAGACCTAGCAAGTAATCACAAAGACCTGGATAGATCAATAGCAAGATCCCCATTATTCTGTCTCAGACAAATGGATTTGGAAGTTGCCATGAAAATTGTTGGGTTGGATTCTACAACGTCATTCCCCTGATGGCTGTTGTGTTCCTCCATCAAGGCCAGGACCTCCCGTGCTGGATGGAAGCATTGCCTTTAGTGGAACAGAGTCGTTGGATCCAACCCATTCTGCCTTATCTCTTGGCATTTACTCTGAATCTACTGCATACTTACTTTTTGGCTTGTAGTTCTGACAAAAATCCTCTTTGGGACTCTGAGCAAGACACTCGCTGTGCTGAGTGGAAACGGAGTCATTCCCTTCTGCACCTGAAGGTAAAAACCCTCTGCTCTGTCAAAAGAATAATTGGCTAGAATAAGCAATGTGACGTCTGTATAATCTGCAGCTGATGCAGCAGAAAGAATTTAGGGGCCACTAAAAAAGACTACTCTGCCATTAATCCAGATGCAAAAGAAATGACACGGCTAAAGTGAAAAGTGCTTCTGCGGAATGCACCGGAACCCGAGATCAGAAAAGAGTGTGTGGCTGGAAGCCATTGAATACAGCCACTCTTCCAACATGAACGTTACAGTAAGGAAAGTGGAGAGGCCCAAACAACAGCCGCCTGCATTGTTTTCCGGCAGCCTGACTGCACAGTATACAGCATTCACTAATCCCCACACCAGAGGTCCCCAGGAACTGTGGCATATATTGCAGCATCACTGTGCTACACATCGCACAGCAGTGTTCCTCAAGCAGGAGGAGGTGAGTACAGAGCATTCAGAAGGGAGGACGGAATGTGTCAAGGAGACAGAGGCTCCTGAGCAGCCTAGAAGGGCTGAAGGCGGAGGGCCTCCAGGATCGAACGTTAGATGTGTGGAGATGAATGCCCCCTCCCCTTGTGCACAAGCACTCTCGTGTGGGAAGTATAGCCGCTCTGTTTTAATAATGTTTTTCTGTCTTTGGGAGGAGGCAGAGATACCCCTCTTCTGTCCTTTTCCTACTGTGCTGGGAGATATATATATATCTCCCAACCCACTTCTCTTTTCACTGTTTAAGCAGGCTGCAGGTACATGGGTCTGTGGAAGGATCTCTACATGGCTCACCTACAGACAGTTGGGAAGAGCAGTTGGGGTCAGAGACGGGGGTTTCCCAATTCAAATTCAAATAATTTAAATATTTAAATGATGTTCTCAAAAGGTGACATGTACAAGCCTGGACCACAAGGACGAGCGCTGGGATTCGATCATGCTTCCTATCCCACGTTTAGCCTAACAGTCAGCACAACAGTCGTGACAACTATAAACAGACTATATTTGCATATGTGGGGTGAAATTTTTTTGCCCTGTATCACTGCTGGTGAGAGGGAGGTGAGCAAAAAAAAATTTTTTTTAGAAGCACTAGTGAACAGGACAAGAAGCCACACCCCGACAGACAGCCCACCAGAACCTACTAGAGAATCTACTAGGCCAAATGCCATGGCCTGCCCCCCCACCCTTTTTAATCTCTCTATCTCTCTACCTCTTGCTCAGAGGTGAAAACTAAGTTCTGACTTCATGAGCCACATCACCTCATCACCTCTAATATCGCAGCAAGAGAGATACTACACACACACATTAAAATCCAGCATGCCAGATATCAAGCAGTAAAAAAATAATAAGTTTCACAACCGATGGCTTTGATTTTGCAAAACATTCTAAGCTGGCGAGAGGATTCCCGTATCTGAAAAAGCCCTGTTTTTAAAAAGTGTACCTCTGTAAAGCTTTTTGCTTCGGAATGGCTCCTAGGCTCCGCTGCTTCAGTTCCGCTGTCTGCTTGGTTACGAGGTTCCAAGTCTGAGCTGGCAAAGCTGATGTCATTGGAGCTGATCAGAGTCAAGTCAGGCTCCTCCATAATGCCTCTCCCCATCTGCTGCTCCTGGGAAACAAAAATGTCTTTGAAACATCTACTGCATGACACCCCGCTGGTCGAGGGGGGATCTTTGCCCCCCCACCTTACCCAGGCTGCAGCAGAGGAGAGCAAGTGAGGGCCTGCAAACGCCCTGGGAAGGCTTGGTGCAGCAATCATTAAAGACAAGAAGAAAAAATGATTGAAAATATGGTACCCAATAACGGAATACTTAACAGAAAAAGAAGTAATTCCAAATAATTTATATAATAAGAATCTGTTGTATTTTTGAACGGTAGAATGGTACATAACGTAAATTAGACTTTTCTGAAGGCTTACCTATCTTTAGTAATAGAATGGATAGCAATTTTATTAGTACATAAAGTGCTATGATTCTGTGAAAAGTATAAAAAATGGCTGTAATATTTTTGAATATGTAAAAATTTAAAAAAATTAAAAAGGAAGGCTTGGTGTAGGCAGCTGGGTGGCCAGGATGGAGGCTTGGCTGCTAACTCTGGCCGTGGCGGAAGGGAGGCGAGCGTGCTCCTGGGCCTGGTTTGAGCAGGCGGTTCTCTGCTGGCGGGGGGGCGTGGCCACCCCGACCCTGCTGACCAACCTGAGATGCTGCTGGGGCAGGAGAGAGAAGGCAGCTTGGGAGGAGCGGGGGTGGGGTAATGGACAGCCCAGATGGAGGCAGGAGAGGGCAAGGGGAAGGGGGACATGGGGGGGGGGGGGGGGCCCGGCAAGAAAATGGGAGACTAGGGAAGGCAAGAGTCCTAGCCGGGAGGAAGGAAGGACAGGGAAAGAAAAGCAGCTTAAGAGGGCCGGATGAGAAGGATGCCAGGGCAGTCCTTCTGTGAGAGGCAGGGACAGCCTCAATGGGGAGGTGTCCGCTAACAACAGCGCTTCCCTCCAGGGCAAGGAGCCCTCTGCCGATACAAGTGGCAATTCAGCCAAATGCCGGAAGAACCTCATGCCCCAGTGGAAAGATCCTTGGGCTGGAGGAGAGTGTTGCCATGAGCAAAGCACATCACACGAACACATGGAGCTGCCTTATACTGAATCAGACCCTGGGTCCATCAAGGCCAGTATTTTCTACTCAGTCTGGCAGTCTCAGGCACCTACTCTCTGGTCTTTTTAACTGGAAATGTCGGGGACTGAACCTGGGACCTTCTGCGTGTCGAGCAGATGCTCTGCCACTGGGCCATGCCCACCCCCACCCAACACTCTGTGGCAGCTATGGACATCCTGTACTTCTTGATGCAATTTGTTCCAGAGACTCCACTCTAATTTAAATCCCCCCTTTAAAAAAAAAAACAAAAAAAACCTGAAACACAAAACCACACCAAACAACCTTTTAGGGAAAATGCACAGGTCACATAAGTACACCATCTCACAGATCCTTCTCCACCAGAGCTGGAACAAAGGCAGCTTTTAAGGTTCGTAGCAAAGCCCTTTGTTGCCCCTCTTTGATCCCTCTAGTTCAATGCCCTGCTGCCATCAATACACCAAAGGCAGGCAACATTTGGAAAATGTTTCAGAAGATAAAAGGGTTTCTAAAGGTAATTCTGTCTAGGTGGACCAATTGATTTCTTACGTGCCGCCCTTTGTTCTTGGTTCACTCACCCAGACCGGTATGTCGCTCTGCGATAAACAGGAACCGAAGCTTTTAACACGAGTGGCACTTGAGGATGACCTCTGAAGGGTGTCCGGCACACAGCCGCTTCGGCGCACAGGATTTTGCACAGGACTGGCAGAGATTTCAGAGCTGGCTTCTTGAGCCAAATTCAGCAGAGTCTCTGTTTGTTGAGAACTATGCTCTCCAACGGGATATGAAGCACACCGGAAGAGACCCATTTCTCTGTCTTCATTCATAATCACAGTTTCTGGGACTGCCTCGGGTTTTGGGCTGGTTGAGGCCACAGGCAGTTCGACAAAACACAGGTCCTCTTCTCCAGATACCACATCCCCTTTTACAGCAGGCGTCATCCCAAGAGCATTTCTCGGTAAACTGTAATCAGGAACGAGCTGATAAAATGAGCCGCTATCTTCTACTGGACTCGGACTTGGGCTACGGAAGTTTTCGATGGGGGAAAGGGGACCGGCCCTCTCCTCGTCTCCTTCCAGTGCCTCATGGCCAGGTAAGACACACATATTCTCCAAAGACTTTCTCATTTGCTCAAACATAGCATGTTCAGACGTAGTGGTGAAGTCCACGGGTTCATCAGCGCTGCCGCTAAGCTTGTGTGAAGTTCTTTTTGTGAGCAGGGCTTCGAAAGAGCCTTCAAAACCTGGCTGAAACACTGAAGGGTCCATTGTTATACTAGGAAGTTCTGGTCAAAGCAATCGTACAAAAAAAAGAAAACAAGGCTTTTGTCACTAATTCCACTAACAAACCTTTTAATTTTTTTTTTAAATGATTAAGAACATGGAGACTGATTAGTCGGACAGCAGGATTGTTTCCAAATTGCCAAGTGCTAAGTCATGGAAATGCTACGCCTCCAGGAGAGCCTACATAGAGCTAGACATCTGCCTTGTTGCCTGAGACCCATTTTTACCATGTAAGGCCCATTTACCACTTTTGTATCTTTACCATCAGGATTGCCAAGGAAAAAATTATTATATTTTCACTGAAGGCAGAAGATCGCTCGGCAAGTAAACCTCCGGAGCCTGAATTTATAACGTTAAGATCAGCAAGGCAGCTTCTTATCTAGAGAACCACAAACCTGCTACTGTAGTGACAGGATTTTTATCAAACAACCAGAGCAGAATTTTCTCTACAAAAGTAAGCAGTTTACCTTCAATTTGCCCTTCTGTCTCCTCATCAGCCTCTTTTGTTTGCAGAGTATTGCTTTGCTTTTCTACAGTGAGGAAAGAGAGGCTGATACTCCGTTCTTCTGAGCTGGAAATTGGTAATCCGTGACTCATGGAGACATCTGGACTCTTGGGATAAAAAAAACGTAAAAAACATTAGCGGTGTTATCATGAAAATGTTAATCAAGACATTCTACCCTTGTTTTCCATGAACACTTCTGTAAGATGGCATCTTACCCCCATGCAAGAACACACTTTACCCATTCATTTCCACCTATTCGGCAAAGAACCTTACAAGGAACTTCATGTGAATACAAAGGATGAAAAGGAAATTTTCGCAATAGAACTGCTTTTACAAGGAAATAATAAATCCTTGTTCTACACGAGTTTATCACCTTAACGCTGTACGCACAAAGTAATAAGTTTCCTTCGCTTCTGATATACCTTGCTGAGGCTCCTGCTCTCAGGAGAGAACCTGTGTTCAGAAAGGGGCGAAAAGTTATCGAAGTCTGGACTGGGTTGCAAAGGCTGGAAAAGTTCCAGGGGAGAGTTTCTCTCAGTATTTGAAACATCAACTCCAATGGCTAGATCTAAAAAATAAAGAGAGATTTAAAAAGCATTTGTAAGTATTTAAGAAATTAGGGCAACAAATTTCGCCGTTTGGCAACAGTATAATATATACCTTGGAAAAGAAAAGGCCAAAACCCCTCTCAGTACTTTGGATAGTTGCCATTGAGAGCCAGTGTGGTGCAACAGCTAGAGACGGACCAGGATCTCGGAGGCTCAATTCCTGGCTCCGCCATGGAAGCTCACTGTGTGACCTTGGGCCAGTCACGCACTCTCAGCCTAACCTACCTCACAAGATCGTCGTGAGAGAAAAATGGAGGAGAGGAGAATGACGTGAGCCACTTTGGATCCCCACCGGGGAGTGAGGCAGGGTAAACTCTCTAAGATGGTCCCTTCCACAAAAGGTCAGCAGTGGGGAGGAAGTTTCTGCTACTAATTTCTACTAAGCAGCTTTTCCAAAACCTGCCAGATAGTTTCAGTGACGATCAGGTCACCTGGTGGTTAGTGGCCAGCCTGGCCCCCCATGAGTCCTCCCCACAAAGGCCAAAGCAGCCTTGGAAAGGGCCTGTCCCCTGCCTTTTACTGACAGAACCCAAGACTCAAAGGTTGGAAGTATTGTGGGTTGCCTAGAAATGGCCACTCTAGAGTAATCTCACTGGGTTGAATTAAGAACCTGAAGAGACAAACTGGCCAAAAATTATAAAATTAATGTAAAAGTTCAATAAAAGTTCAAAAAATATCATGGCTTTCTTAATTTAGATAAGGTGAACTATAGTGACCACGTAAGTGGCAGTGTTTCATTTCTGACATTTGAAGGATCAACTTTCTTTTAACAGCCCAGTATAATGGGCCCGTCAATCTTGGAATTTTTAAGGCAGAATTATGATGGGATTAGATTTCTCAGCTGCCAGCAGCAAGCAGCTGGCTGCTAAGCCCAGCAACAATATGTGGGATGCCGGGTCTTCCAGTAAAACCCTCATTCAATTCCTCAAGCCTGGACAGAGGGCAGATTGCTTTTAGAGGCCTACACCACATATACCCAATATCTCGCTAATACACCTATAAAACTGCTAACCAACATACAGCCTGAAACTGGACAATTTATTTGGGCCTGAGGACCACATGTGGGGGGTCTGCCTGCTTCCGAGGGCTCCGAGAAGGTGTCAGCTCTTCCTATTTCCAAGCTCCCGTGTGCTGAACGTGGCCTGCGGCCCATAATTTGCCACCCTGAGCCTACAGTATGGAATCATGACAATACGCTAGTCCCTTTTGTTTCACCTTTTCCCAGCATATCAAACACAATTCTAGTGCTTGGCAACCTGAGCCCACTGTGTACTACAGCACCCTGATTAAATGCGGTGTAGTGGTTAGAGTGTCAGACTGAAATGTGGGAGACCCAAGTTCGAATCCTTGTTCTGCCCTGGAAGCTTGCTGGGTAACCTTGAGCCAGTCCTATGCTCTCATCTTGGCCTAACCAGGAGACTGCTGTGAGCCACTTCAGGCCTCCTTGTTCCTTTGCCAAAAGAGCCTCAAGGGATGCGGAAGGAACAGCCCCTATTTCCCCCCCCCCAGCCAGTAGCCTGATGCCAGAGGGATGAGATCAGTATTTCCTACCTTCCAGCTGCTAAACACAGCAAATGTACAAGATATGAAAACAGTTTTAAAAACATGGACGTCACTCCCTCCGAGATGTATTTGTTCTCTGCGTTCTGGACACGTTACCATGAGAAGATACGTTGCTTAGAGACCAGCTCAGTTCTCTTGTGTATTTGTCTATGATCTGCTGGAGTCTACTGGTCGAGTGAAGCCTTTCTCCAAAAGGAAAATCAGAATCTGGAACTTCGGCGGCATCATCCTGCTTATACAGTGAAGGCACAGAAGGGTTCCAAGTGGCGTTTGCCTTCTCTTCCACAGGAGAGCTGAAACACCCGGGCCGTTTTCTAGCTGAAGACCACCCTGAAAAATACATCAAGAGCAAACCTGGTTCAGTCAGCCCAGCTTAAGAAAGTTAATATGCTTCTGATCACAACCCGGAAGGTTGAGGAACTGAAGCATCAGAATTTCATCGCATTAAAGATGCAGAAGAAACCACACCACCGTTCAGACTTGTGGCTTTGACTTGCAGGGAAATGTACCTGTGCTGACAAAGCTTCTGTCTGGCTTTTCGCTCATTATAAAGCTGGCAGCAGAAATAGCAGGCGAAGACAAATAGCTACAAGCTGCCTCTCGTGCTTGAGCCTGTGGACTTGATGGCCCCAAGCCAGGGGACCTTGCTGCATCAAGCACTACCTAGGGCAAGAATACATTAAAAAAAAAAAAGAAGTACTGTTACTGCTATCTGCTGTGAACGTAAGTGAAGTTTACAACGCTTTGTTCTGAGCTCAGCTCAAGTGTAGACACCTCCATGGGTCTGACCGTCAGTAGATGCACTGGGGTCATCACAGCTCAGCAAAGTCTCTCTCCAATACACACACACACGCACACACTTAACACACACACACGCACACACACACAAAACCCTTCCCCATTCATTCAGTCACTACGTACCTCATTCACTCACACACCACATTCTCACAGACTTGTATTGCTTCCCAGAACAGTGTTCTAGATCATGCACCTTATATATATAGACCTATTGGTCTTTTTTTCGGTGCTCAGATTTGGCTAATTCTCATCACAGAGCCCCCTGGATCAGAGGATCTCAGAGGAATAGCAAAGCAATACTGCCACAGGGCCAGCATGCAGTATTCTGTCACCCCTAACAAGGCACATGCATTACCTACTGAGAGCCAGTTTGGTGTAGTGGTTAGAGGAGCGTGGACTCTAATCTGGGAGAACCGGGTTTGATTCCCCACTCTTCCACATGCAGCGGCTGGTGTGACCTTGGGTCAGTCTCAAGTTCTTTCAGAGCTGTTCTCTCAGAAGTTCTTGAAAGAGCTCTCTCAGCCCCACCTACCTAATGGGGTGTCTGTTGTGGGAAGGGGAAAGGAGATTGTAAGCCGCTCTGAGACTCCTTCGGGTAGCGACGGGTGGGGTATAAATCCAATTTCTTCACTTCTCCTCTACTGGGCTCACAAGGACAACAAATGAGTCCACCCCAATCCCCCTATGGCAATGCCTCCAATGTCAACCCCACTCCCATTTTACCTAGTGCTATTAACTAATGCTGCACTGCTGCTGCCTGAAGCATTTGAACCCCCCCCCCCCCAAAAAAAAAATACCCATGCCAAACCGACAAATGAAAAAATGAGGGGCTGTGCCTCACTGGCAGAGCATCTGTTTGGCATGCAGAAGGTCCCAGGTTCAATCCCCGGCATCGCCAGTTAAAAGGACCAGGCAGTAGGTGATATGAAAGACCTCTGCCTGAGACCCTGGAGAGCTGCCGCCGGTCTGAGTAGACAATACTGGCCTTGATGGACTAAGGCTCTGATTCAGTACAGGGCAGCTTCATGTGTTCATGTATGTGAAGGTTAAAGCCTCAGCCCCCATTACGCACCATATAGCAGTAGAAAGAATGAACAGCTCTCACATTTATGGATGGATTTCAAATTAATATTTCAAACTGATAGCGCCTAAGGACACACACATCAGAAAACAAGAGAAGCAGGTCTGTTTCTTTTAAAATGCACCGGAACATGTTGAATCTCCAGCGTGACTAACCATATTACTTTGTCTAGATGGCGAATCGGGATACAGAGCTAGTTGCCTTCCAATATCAGCAGTGTAACGTAGCAGACCTTGATCCGCGAAAGAACGTTCTCTTGGATAAACTGGGAACCAATTTTTTTTTTTTAAGGAAAAAAAAGAATAAAGCAGATTTACTCAGGGCAGGACATGATCATCGGCAAGCCATTATTGACCCCAAGTGCTTGAGGGTCAGCAAGCTTTATACAGTAAGCCTTACTCATGTGTCGATTCCTGCTCATATTTACTTCCCCTGTGCTGTATGATAGTTGGCAGAGTTGAATAAGCATTAGGGAGATACAGACCTCACAGGGCAGTACTCTAACCCTATGCCCCTCCCCATGACAGTACACTAAAAACATTAGGGGCTCAAGCAGGACGTTTCTCTCCATCTGTTTTCTCTTTTCCCAGCTGATATTCAGCGCCCTCAGCATCCCGCGTTTCTGCAAACCAATAACAACGCTCAGTTCTCGTAGGGCCATTTGTTCTCTTTCCTTTTCAATTCACAAGCTAAAATTTTTCTTCATACCTGGGTAGCCCCCCAAACATGGAGAAATCCCTACCCTGTCTGTGAATAGCCCCACTTTGCGACTACACTTGTACACAGCAAAACCCACTTCATTACTAGGAGTGATGTGATAGCCCTTTCAGCTTAAAGGCACAGTTCAAGGTGCCGGCTTTGACCAGCAGATCTTTAAATGGCATACTTCCACTCTATCTAGTCTTGACTCACTCAGTCACCTGAATACCGTCCACAGAACATATATGTAGAGTGGCTGCCTTACAGTTGTGGAAGTCTCCCTTTGGAGCCTGCATGTTTTCCAGAAGCAGACTTGCAGTTTTTGATGGCCATGAATAAGCAGCTCTGGAGGATTTTTAAGAATAATGGGTTGGATCCTGATTCCTTTTTCTCTTGCACAAATCGCATTTCTGCTCACACAAGAGCAGGGCGGAGGGGAAAGTGATGTTTGCTGATTCTCCCCCCAAACTGCAAACCCCCATGGCCAGGGTCCACCAAGTCGCAGGGGTTGCATTTCGGGAGGCAGTGGAAGTAAAATTATGCTCTGCAAGCCCTGCTGCACTGATGGCTCTTAGGGTCCAGCCTGATGTTTACCCATTCAAAAGGTAACCACTCTCACCTGGGTCATGCAAGTTACTTGCCTCCGTCACCCACTTCTCATGCCATGACTGACTTAAGAGGCTACTTGGACTTTCACTAGAACTCTGTTCTTTGGCATCAGCTGTAATGCGTAGGACATCCGTTTCTTCATGGAGGGATTCATCTGGGCGATCGCTAGACTGAAGCTCGCCAAAATGCGATGTGAAGGAAGTGTCTCTAGTAAGAGATTCTCTGTAACCTGAAATTGTCACAGATGGTACTCAAAGTAGGAACATTTTTAAAAAGCAAAATCAAAGTATTTTTCTTTAGAAGAGATTTTGTTTCAGTTAGAAAGTTCATTTTCTTAGTGGAATTTAAAAAAAGAATCTCCTTTTAAAAGTAATCTCTGCCAGGTTTTATAGCGTTACCACATTTTTGATGTTCCTCTCTGATCTATGAATTACTTAAAAATTAGGACATTAGCTTTTTATCATTGATTTCAAATGCTATTTTTTTTAAAGTAATGTTAGTGTCAAGTGCCAGTGTTCTTAATACCGATATCCGGTGCTAAATCACAGTATCTTTATGCTAATACACAAAATTAGGCTATGTAAAATCAATCTTATAGCTCCTTCCCTACTCCTGGGACATTTATAGTCAGCAACGAATTTGGCCACTGGAACAACACACAAAAAAACCCAGTGGAGTGGCATAGGTACCCCAAATCTCCCCCCGTCCCCAAAGTCTGGCCCTTCTGTCCAGCCAGAAACCATGCTTCTCTTACTCACACAAGTCAGAACACCAGTTTTGCACAAGGCATTCAAGAGTAGTGGAGGGGGAAGATGATGAGAACTCAAGAAAATGTGCCACAGCTGCTATGCAAACTAGGCCACAAAGCCAAGATGACAGCCTGCGAAAGATCAATCATGCTGGTAACAAAACTGCGTATGAGGCAACAGACTCTATTCAGCAGATGAATGAGAGCAGGGCATGAAAAACAATGTACAAACCAAACTTTCCAACCACTACTTTAAAATAACATGGCCCCTACAACTGAATTGTTCTCACTGGCTCTTGAACTGTAGACAGTTGAGAGATCTTCTGGCTCAATGTCAGCTGGTGAACAAGGGGGAGGGCAGAGTCACTCAGAAGAAAAGAAGACCGATCTACCTGTACCAGAAAGCCTGCTGCTCCTTGGTGTGTCGAGCTCCAGTATAGCGCTAAGTTCGTGCTGCTCCAAGTCAAGGCCTAGCCTGACTTTTGCCAAAGGTGGCTTTGAGGGTCTCCATTTTGGTTCTCTTTCCCAAGCACTTTGAAATGGCTCTGTAAGGTAAATGTTTGGGTTCAGGCCACCAGGAACTGCAGCAGTGCAATAGCAAGGAGACCTGAGCTATGGATCAGGAAGTCCTGGGTTCAAGTCTTGCCTCTGCCTCAGGCAAGCCATTCTCTCTGTCTCAACCCCCACCTGCAAATATGGAAATATGTGATGCCCCATCAAGAAACCATGCTTCTACAGTTCTGGTCACCACACCTCAGAAAGGATATTATAGCATTGGAAAAAGTGCAGAAAAGGGCAACTAGAATAATAAAAGGGTTGGAACACTTTCCTTATGAAGAAAGGTTAAAGCGCTTGGGGCTCTTTAGCTTAGAGAAACGACGGCTGAGGGGCGACATGATCGAGGTTTACGAGATTATGCATGGGATAGAGCAGGCACAGAAAGAAGTACTTTTCTCCCTTTCTCACAATACAAGAACTCTTGGGCATTCAATGAAATTGCTGAGCAGTTGGGTTAGAATGGATAAAGGGAAGTACTTCTTCGCCCAAAGAGTGATTAACCATGGACTTCACTGCCACAGGAGGTGGGGGTGGCTAGAAGCATGGACGGCTTCAAGAAGCAATTGGATAAACATATGGAGTAGAGGTCCATCAGTGGCTCTTAGCCACAAGTTATAGATAGGGACTCTCAGCCTGGGACAAGTGATGCTCTGTAATATTCTTGGGGCTTTGGGGGGGGGGCGACAGTGGGAGGGTCACTGTGTGACAGAGTGTTGGACCGGATGGGCCATTGGCCTGATCCTACATTGGCTTCTTGTATGTTCTTATGTTTAAGATCAATGAAATTCTGGCAGAGATCCAAAAATCCACTTTAGGTTTCCCAAAGACTTAAGGGTGCCCAGGAGGACTTTTGACTTTTCCCCTAAATGTCAATCCCCCGTGTTTTATCACAACCTGCTTTGAAAGTCCCCTGGGGTTTCAGAAGTGGCTGGCCATGCAGCAGCCAGAATTAATTAGTTCTGAACATTTACTGTGAAAAACACAATAAAAACAATATGCAAAACGATTACAAAAACACACAAAAGGTCACAATTTAAAAACCCGTTAGGACTGCCAATAAAAAAACGCCAAATCATTCAAATGCAGTCCCTAAATGTGCCGATTTAAGCGTCTGATTCCTTGGATTCCTAACCTGTTCACATGAAGCAGAGTCACCAGGTCAGATTCCACAGGTGTGTTCCACCGACAGCGAGAGCTTTCCTCTGGCCCAAGGAAGACTTCTAATGACTTAGAAGGCTACAGAGAGCCCCTTTTGCCCACAACAGGCTCTTTGCGCAAAGAAAAGCGCCATGCCTAACAGAACAGATCCAACCCGTTGCGTTTTTGCTTACTACTCTAGAAAGCTTCCACTGTTCACTTGAAAGGAAAGGCGGAAACCCCACCCCACCCAACCAGATGAGAAAGCACGCTGACATTCACTATGTCAAAAAGGGCCTTACCGATCTGCTCCGATGAACCCGTGCTTAAAAAGAAAAACCTCTCTTCGGCGGGGCTGCTCACAGGGCCACACTCAGCCTCCTCTTGGTCACCCAAGTCTGCTTCTTGAGCAAGTGTTGCCAACAGTCTGAAGCTGTGAGGCTCTTGTGCCTGGGGAGTCACCTCTCCATACGTGCTGGACTGCCCTGCCTAAAGAAGAAGAGATTGGATTTATACCCCCGTCCTTCACTAACCAAAGGAGTCTCAGAGCGGCTTACAATCTCCTTCCGCTTCCCCTCCCCACAACGGACACCCTGTGAGGTAGGTGGGGCTGAGAGAGCTCTCCCGAGAACTGCCCCTGAGAGAACAGCTCTGAAAGAACTTGAGACTGACCCAAGGTCACACCAGCAGCTGCTTGTGGAGGAGTGGGAAATCAAACTCTGTTCTCCCAGATTAGAGCCGGCGCTACTAACGACATCAAACTGGGATTAACAGTGGCTGATATAAACCATTGGGGGGGGGACACTTTTTTTTGTTCTCACAGCATATGTCACATATATACAAGAAAATAAAAGATAGGTTATAAACAGGATAAGAGCTCCCTGTAGGTAAAAAGATATGTGCACTAAACTGCATTCCCCCCCCCCCCGAGGATTTCAAGGATGACAAAAAAGTTCCTAGAGTTTTGAACAACTAATCCAGGACAAAAGGCTCAGCAGCTGGACAAGTGGCAAGAACTCTTGTATGAAATGTTTTAGGAATGAACAAGGTAGTGTTTTAAAGTAAGTGTTATAGCTCTGCTGAAATCCTCCCAGAGAAAAGATACAACAGTACACTAGTGATGACAGCATTGCAACTGCCTGACAGCCCGTTGGGAAAAGTATTGTCCAGTGCACAGAAGACAGAACACCTTCATGTATCTTGTCAGGTCTGCCGGGTCTATTGCTCCCGCAATGTGGCAGCGCAGCCTCTGCAGACCCCCATCCCCGCCTCCTCCCTTGCCTCAGGCTCTTCTTCATGGCCTCTATGTAGTCAGACGAGTGGGATTCTCCACCAGCGCAAAGCATCCTTGCAGGTTCCTTGAACTCTCAAACTGGGCATGAGGAAAAGGCTGCAGCGGCTCACAGCTTCAGCCCTCAAGCTGGGTGGAGTAACAATTACCATTTGAATAGAAGGCAATTAATTATTTAAAATTTCACACCTACTGAATGCCACAGTTTCATGTGCCAAGTTATATATGCCAAAATGCAAATTCTTAAAGCGGTTAAGTATTCTGTAGATGTAAATCCTTCTCCAAGCTTCCTTCCCTCTCTCTAGTGGAAGGGAATGTCTCCCCATGCTTCAAAGTTTCCAGAAACTGTGCAATCACGCAGGGGTGTCAAACTCACTGGAAATGTGTTATTTAAAGTTCAAAAAAGTTTGTCTGTGTCCTTTATAAAGTTTGTATCTCCACTACCTGGCATTACCTTTTATGACACACATGGCCCGGCCCAACAAGGTCTCGTTTATGTCAGATCCGGCCCTCATGAGTTCAACACCCCTGGAATAATGGAATCCCTATCTAGTCTCTCATACCAGCGGAAGGTTCCTGGCACCTAAAGGAAGTGCTGCCCTTTGTGGGAAGGATCCACGAGCCATCCTGGTAAGTTTCAGATGCTGGTTTGCAGTGGAATACTTTAGATTTGAGTCCGGCAGCACCCTAGAGACCAACAAGGGTTTCAGGGTATGTGCATTTGAGAGTCAGAACTTCCCTTTGAGCTTTGACTCTTGAAAGTTCATACCCTGAAACTCTTGTTGGTCCTCTACGGTGCTACTGGACTCAGATCTAACAAGCCATCCTGCCAACAGCCCTGCAGGACTGAAGTGCCGCATTAAGGCAGCAGGTGGGAGCTCTGATTCAGAACTAAACCGAAGGATGCCTCCTCCTCCTTGCCACGCACTCAGAAAAAGCATACCTGTTGAAGGAAGGCCTTCAGAGCCTCTTGCTGCTGCTCCATCTGCTTCTTCAACTGGGTGTGCTTGCGCATGAGCAAGTCCTCCTGTGCCCTCTGCCGGGCAAGAAGAGCTTCCTTCTGTTGATCCAGCTGGTCTTGCAGTTCTTTCAGGTGCTCCTGCTGAGTCTGGATGCTCTCGGAGGAAGCCAGCATCCTGTTCCTTAATTCCACTAGATCGGAGTAACTGGACAAGGAGCCACTTCTGTTTTTTAATTCCTGGAGCCTCCCAGGTTCGCTAGCTGCGGGGGGAGGCAAAGGCTGAACAGGAGGGCAGTGAGTCTGGTCAAACGTTGCTCTGTTCTCTGCCAGGATGTGATTTAAAGAAGTTGGCAACTGCGTCTTTCCTGCTGGATCTGCACACGTTTCTGATTTGTAAGGATGGAAGGTTTCTGAAGACTCGTGAGATGTGTCTGTGGGCAACGTGAACTGGACCTGCCGCACGAGTGGTACCGGCTGTGTTTTAGCAGGAGTATCCTGTGTCCTGTGCATGAACAATCCTGGAATCCCATGGAATTCCAATGCCTGTGTGGCTGGCGTCCCCACTAGATTCACTTTTTCTGTCACTTCGTGTGAACCAGAAACCCGGGATGACTCCAGAGGTCTTTGCTGAACCCGGGCATCCGTTGTTTGGATGCATTCCTGACTGCCCACATCACGCCTTTGCTCTGCGTCCTTCTCCAAGGGCTCCTCCAACCTCCAAGGAAGTTCTGAATACCCACCAACTGGCTGAGCAAAATCTTGCACAGGAGCATTATTAGATGGCAGGTGTGTGGTCTGACCAGCTCTCTGAGAGGCATCAGATCCTTGTAACAACAACGATGGTGCAGGGACAGAATTTAGGCATGCAAAACCTGCAGCAGTTGGACCAAACAGTGCAGCGGAAACCGACGGGTATCTTTGTTTTAGCTTGTTCTGATACTCCTGTAAACGTTTTCGGGCTTCATCAATTGACTCTTTGTGCACCCTATAAGAAATACATTCGTTATCAGAAGGGATGATGAAACACTTTTCATGAGCAGAATCACTTTTCAGTTGGCAAAGTAATGTCAAACAGGCAGCCCTGCTAACTTAATATCGACAGAGAAATACCTGTTTTGCTTAAGAAGACGCTGCTGATAGTCACGAATCATTTGTATATGATCGTCCTCTCTAGAACTGCTGGCCACCTCTGTTCCTGCAGCAGTTTCAAACTAATAAGAAATTAAGTTGAGCAAATTTAGCAGAGACAACACAAGATGTTATTTCCTGCATTAGTTCCGGAGGGCACAACAATTCCTATTTCAAAGCCTGCAACTGTCACATAGGGTTAATCAGAGGTTGACCGTCCAGAGTTGCATACCGTTTTAGCTATTTTTATAAAGGCAGTAGGATTACATTATGACGCAACAGTTCAAGGAGGAGTTTTAATAAAGGGAACAGGACTGTAGGCTACACAACAGTGATTATATTATTAATACAACTATACATTACAAGTGGGGAACCTGCAAGGACTTGCATTGGGCATCTCATCTCCCCCCCCCCCCACACTTTCCTTTGTGCCC
>NW_015165278.1:454657-481497 GCF_001447785.1 Gekko japonicus
TTCCCTGCTTTCTTCTCTCCTTCCCACCCACCAGCCAACCTACCTTTATCTGCCTCCCTGCTTTCCCTCCTTCCCTCGCCCAGGAGCCTCTGCCCAGGAAAACCATGGTACCGTTGCACAGTGCCATTCGTCAGGACAGGCCCAGTTGTACAGTGGGGAACCCACAAGGACTTGTGGGGAGATACCTCATTTCCCCCTGTATTCCCCTCTCTACATTATTTCCGGGCAACCCCCATACCCTCATCTTTTCCTGCTCCCTCCTCTCCTTCCCGTCCACCAACCAACTTACCTTTTACCTTCTCCCCCCCCCCCATCTTTGCTAAATTTATTATTTAACTTCATTTATACCTCATTTCTCTCCACAATGGGGACCCAAAGCAGCCTACCTCATTATCCTCTCCTCCATTTTATTCTTGCAATAACTGTGTGAGGTAAGTTAGGCTGAGAATGTGTAAGTGACCCCAAGGTTACTCAGCAAGCTTCCAGGGCAAAGTGGGGATCTGAACCTGGGCCACCCAGAGCCCAGTCTGAAACTCTAATCGCTAAACCGAACCTGCTTACATGGGGTGGCTCTTATACCAGTAGAAAGCAGCTGGGCCCGGGTTAGTCATGCAACCGCATGGAAGTTGGCCTGGCCCTGATGAGTCTGCCCTCAAAGGCCAAAGCTGGAAAATGCCCTGCCCCCTGCCTTTTACTGACAGAAACCAAAATCTGAACTCTAGCAATACTGCTTTGGTTGCCTAGCAACCACCACAGAGGGTTTTTTTTAAAAAAAAAGATACAGCACTGTTTTTATTATTTTAGGGGAGTTCAAACCCTCCAATGGTTGCTTCCCCCCCAAAAAAAAGAGTTCAAATTTTTCTGCAAACTTGGGGCTTTTCTCAGGTTTCCGGAAAGATCATGGCTCCAGTTTCTGGATTTAAGTATCCACAGATAGGGATCATGTTGAGAATTAGATTCATTTATGATATTACTAATATAATTATATACATAGTTCATATATTATGGCACAAGATTATGACCGCTGGCTTAGATGAATTCTAAAAAGGGTTGGAAAGATTTATGCTAGAAAGACCTATTGTTGGCTGGGAGACACGGTAGCTGAATGGGGTCTCTTATGTTCTTAGAGGTGGAATGCCTTTGATAGCCACATTCAGTCAAGCTGGGGAGAGTTGCTGACTTGTGGGCTTCTCTGGGGTATCTGATGGGCCATGGTTGAGCACAGGATGCTAGACCAACCACTGGGGTAGCTCCCAGTGTAAAAACAATGGCCACTGAACCCTGGTATGGGAAACCCTCAGGAAACAAAAAAAGGCTCTTGAGCAAAGCTTTCTAAAAGAAAAGAAAAAATCACATGACAGCATTTGGAAATATTTCTAGAGTTTCTCTGTGATATTATTATTAGTGGTCTCTTTTGTGCATCTTCCCATAGAAAGGAATTATGGATCACTGCACAGATTAGTCAAGCAACTTTCTTTGTTTTGTTTAACACCAAGTCGTTTAACTGTGAATGCACAAATTTAACTATTCATGCACAAATCGCTGCTCTGAGTAATAAATAGATAAGGAAGAATCCCTGATCATTGACTTGAATTATTCTCTGCCTCTACTCAGCCAATAAATTAGAAAATCCAGCCCAGTAGAGCGGCTGATAATGCAGTTTCACATCCCTTCCAGCACGGTGAATCAACTCCGTCTTCCCATAAAGCAAGAATTGGTTTTTGGGTGTTTTTTTTTTTTACCTTCAGTTCTGTTTCCTGCTGCTGGTTCAGAGCAGCGTCCCGGTCATCCATCTGAATGGCCTGAGACTGTGGTGCTCTCTTTTCCTGCTCTTTCTTAACGTCTCCCTCCAGGTCCTGCATCTGGGCCCTCAGCAAATCAACCTCCAGCTGAATCCTCTGCTCTTCGATTCGCTGAAGCAAGGCCAGCTGCTCTTGTTTTTGGCGCTCCAGCCACTCCATCTGGACCAAAAGGACACTTGGCGCAATAAGGACAAGAGGAATTCTCCAGGCTGGACATGCTTGTTAACTTCCACCCTGCTGAGTGCAGCCCCTTGTATGCCCACCCAAAGGCCACGCATGGACGGGGGACGGGGACTAAAACAAGGAAGAATCAGCTCAAATGGAAAGTTGAGGCAAAATCAGGAAGACAGATGAATTACATAAGAACATAAGAGAAGCCAATGTTGGATCAGGCCAATGGCCCATCCAGTCCAACACTCGGTCACACAGTGGCCAAAAATACCAGGTGCCATCAGGAGATCCACCAGTGGGGCCAAACTAATTTTTAAATGGTGGCCAAGGCTGACATTTCTAGCCTTAAAATAAAGGCAAATGTCTCAGACCTGATGTAAAGATTTACTTGATATAAACATGTATGACAAAAATTACTGTATCATTACTTACTGGTATCGCTACTACTATGCAAAATGCAAAGACTGGGAGGGGAAAAAATAAGTATACCTGTTTTTGCCTTTCTGCTTCCTTTCCAGTGTTGGTTGGTTGTTCTTGTGAGCGACTTACACCCGCATTTCCAGCAACAACAGTTTGGTCCAACATTTCTGGCACCTCTAATATACAAAAAGTAGATTCAATCATGTCACCTACGTTATTGACCAATTGTAAGGCAGTATTTTCGGTCTGCAATAAATTGATTTGAGGCTGAATCACCAGGCAGCATGCAAATGAATAAAAGTTTAGAATACTGAAGAAGAAAAATGGATTCGAAGGATCTCAAAATGGAGAATGTTTCAGATGGGCAGCTGTGTTGGGCTGCAGTAAAAGAGCAAGACTCAAGTCCAACAGCACCTTAAAAGACCAACAAGATTTCCAGGGTATAGGCTTTCGAGAGGAAAAACTTCCTTTGTCAGATCAGGTAGGAATGGGGGTCCCTGAGCCCTGATGGAGAAAAAGGAGAACGAGGCAACAGGTATCTTGCATGAATTCTGTCCATGGCTCTTGTTAAGAGAAACCCACTGAACGTTTTTATCTTCGACATCAACTTTAACAGCCCCCACGGTTGGGTTTTGTTTTAGGGGGGAGGGGGGGACAGAGACACTTTCAATTAATACATTATTTAGCTGATTTCCTGATCTCAATATACCGTTTGTTGAAAGGAAAACTGTGTGTTTGTAAAGGTCCAGTTCCGGGATATTCTCATCCCTGCCTCTGTGATGTACTGGCTAGCCTGCTGGATTTGGGAGGCCCGGATTGACACCCTTGCTCAGCCAGACTGATCACTAGCTTTTAGCCTACAAGATCTGTGCACAGAGCAGGCCACGGCTTTCCCCTGGCTTCTCCCTCCTTCCTCAGCACACCTGAGCCCTTGAAATGTTGTACAGAGATCCTCAGGAGCAGCACAGGTTTCTACAGGGAAGGGAGGAATCACTTCCCTTTCTACGACTGAACCTCTCTCCTGTTGTCTGAAGGATATAAATCACTCTCTGTGGGACGAAAATGTTATAACCTCAGATATTCTGCCCTGAATCCTTTCAAATAAAAGCAAGATACAAGTGTAAAATAGTGGTGAAGCGGCTGTGGAATACACAAGCTATAACTAAACACAGACAAGACAGAAGTGATGATAGTAAGGCTAATGTTCTAGATGGGATCCCCTTTTCAATCTTGGATGAGAGAAGTTTTACCTTTACTGCCTCTGTAAAAAGCTCAGGAGCACTCCTTGACCCAGACTTTCTTCTAGGAAAGCAAGCTGGCGCCATCGCTGGGAGCGCCTTCTTCCAAGTGACATGATGTCTGGGGAATATACTCCCCTCCTCCACTCAGCTGTCCTGATCTTTGCTACTGAAACCTCGAAGGTAAGCTACTGAACATGCCCTATGAAGAGCTGCCCTTACCAACAACTTGGGACGCAATCACTGATGCCAAATACTACAGTCTGTCTTACCTGGTGCCCACAGGTTTGATCATATAACACTGATTTTTCTAATACCACCACTGCCATAGCAAATACGTTCACTATCCAGATCTGGCATCTGAAGGCTGCTTAGGCTCACACGAGTGGCTTGCACCATGCTGGTGAAAATGGAATTTTTAACAGCTGTCTTCCCCCACCCCATGTCATATCATAAGCCTGTTAGATAAAACAACCCCCCTCGCCAGAAAGCCTTATGCGTCCTCTATAAACACTTTCCTCTAACAGGTACGCTTTCCTCTGGCAAAACGAGTTTTCCGTCAGTGGGTGGATCTAACCCCGTTAAGTTTTACAGGATTCGTTTTATGGTTCTTTGAATCCTGCACGTCATTATGATGTCTTCAACTACCAAATGTAGGAAAAATCGGACAAAGTGTACCCTCTGCTTCAGACGCAGGCGCACGGTTTGGTTCATCCTCTGGTTCGGATTCACACAGTCTTCTCTCTCTACTAGAAATCGTTCCTGACTCAATGGTGTCTGTCTCACTTGGAGCTGCCAGCTCATGTCTTGCTGTCCAGTGGTCTTTCTGGTTCCTGATCTTGCTTAGCAATTTTTTTAAAGCAAATTTTGAATGAGTCTCCGGTGCCTTTTCTACTTCAACGCCTAAAAGAAAAATCCACAAGAAAACATGTAAGGCATATAAAATACATCACCTAAGTTTATCCGTGAATTTCATCTAAAATGAAGCTCAGCAGTAAAAATAAAAATTTAAAACAGTATATGGAGCATATTATGCCTTGGGAGCTTTTTGGACAAATGGCAGAATGATGATTTTAACCATAAACATTTGGGGTTTCTGCCTCGTGAATTTGCCTGCCACAGCAGCTTCTGCTAAGCCTCTCTCCTCTCCAGAGGCAACATGTTAGGTGCCTGCAGACACGGAGGCATGTCATCTGCCAGAGCAAATTATCTACCTGAGGAAACTGACACACGATTAGAGACTTACAAAATTTAGCCATCAGATGGGTCATCAGTTTTAGGCTATATATTTACAAATGCATCATTCTGATATGCAATCAAGATCAAGATTTCTACTACGATGTAAAATACACCCCCCCCCCCAAGTGGTCATCCTCTCTCACTGATACGCTTACCCCTGGATCTGACTGCTCCACTGCCCTTCCCACACCACCTAACGAGGTCTTAAGGTTCATTAGCTAAGCTGAATATTTATGCTCTAGCTTTTAAGCAAGCTGTGCATCAACATTCATCTAACCTCTACAGAACCGTTCCCTACAAAACTTTCACTGCCGCATATAGGTGGTTCACAACAGTGCTCGCGAGTGAACATCAGCATAAAAGAACCCAGTTCAGAAATTTCTGTTACTACCTGGTTCTGTGTCCTGCACATCCCCCTGTTTTGACGGCGCATCCCCTGGCTCCTGGGAAAGATCCAGTTCATCATCCTGAGAGTGATCAGACAAGGTCGGCAAAGGCTGTGGGTCAAGGTGCAGAATGAGGTCTCCTCTCATTTCTACGTGGAGGAATTAAGCCACATGAAACGGACATGCAAGAGACTGTGTACTGCCGATTCTAAACACCCGGAGCATGTGCAGTTAAAAAACCGTTTAAACTGTCTTTATTCACATAATGAAGTGTTCAAGCAAAAAGCAATATGTACTTCAAGATGCTCAATGAAATTACACCAAAGGCACCATTCAGAGGAACTACTAACAGCTCATTCTCTTTACTACCAACAACTACTGTTTTTAGGACAGGGTTAGCACCTTGAAGCAAAAGCTTCAAACATCAACTGAACAAAGTGGTTCCCGGAATTCACACTACACGCCACGTTCGTAACAAAAATCGGAAGTGCCATCCAAACTCTCAAGATTCCGAATTGAAATAATTCTTACTGCTGCATGAATCTGGTACTCTAGGAAAAATGATTTCAATAAACTAAATATGCCACAGCATTGCTTTTTAAAGGAAAGCCCTTAAACTAAACATGGAAACAAATGCACTCAGATTGTGCACTGAAATCCACTTCAATCTAGAGTGCTACTGGAGTTACAGCATTGCTTTTTAAAGGAAAGCCCTTGAACTAAACATGGAAACAAATGCACTCAGGTTGTGAACTGAAATCCACTTCAATCTAGAGGGCTACTGGAGTAATTCAAGCTACTGCAACAGGAATATTCCGTAGTGGGTATCATAGGCGTGCGATAAGTTTCTCCTCCATCACTGTCGCTGGAGGCTTTCCTTTCCTTCCGATGGAACTCGTGCAGGCTCCTGAATACGGCCCAGTACAGGGAGTAGAGACTGCTGAGAAGCACTGCTTGGCAGGCTACTTCCCTGACCTTCTCGCTATGACTCACTATGAATTTAGGCAGATTGTGAAAGGGAGGGCAGGATGGGATGAATCACGCACTTTCTTACATGCCCCCAAGGTAATGCCAACTGCAACTTTGGGGGTCAGGGAGGAATTTTCCTCTAGGTCAAATTGGCTCAGGGATCCAGTTTTTTTGCCTTCCTCTGGGCACAGAGCAGGGGTCACTGGGAGAGTTGGGGGGGACATAGCTATCAATTTCTTGCATTGTGCCAGGGATTGGACTAGAGGACCTCTGGGGTCCCATCCAGCTCTATTTTTCTAAATCACCGTTTTTCAAAACAAAACAAAAAACCCTTGTCTGCTGAGCTGTCCCTGAACACATGCTACAGGGCGAAAAAATAGTGCATCACAGAAGTTCTGGGGCATTGTCTAAAGGGTGCACTCAGCTTACACAGGGCACTGGCCCAGGTGTGCAACATTTCACCACCGTCCTGAATGAACCAAGCACAGCAATTGCTTGCATGCTGCAGCAGTATACTGGCTGGTAACTGCAGACTGGCTAACAAAGCTCGCCAGCTATTATCTTCCTCCTCACTGAGGAACCTTGACAAGTTTCCAAGCAACCCCAGGTTCTCCACAACCATAGCTGAAAAAAACCCTAAAGAACACTGTTTTAAATTTAAAAAAAACTTACTCCGCTCTCCAGTATACATGTCTTCAAAGGCACACTCCAGCTCCCTCTGCCATTCTTCCCTCAGTTCCTCACGTCTGTAGCCTGGTTCAAACAGCTGAGGTGGCATCTGGGCAACTATCTGTCTTCTACGTGCCAGGTCCATATTCTGCATCTGTTCAAGCTCTTGCATCAGCTTTTCCCTGTCCTAAAAGGCAGCAGAATCAATCAATCAATAGGCTGCCTTTCAAAGCTAGGTGTTTTTTTTCCGAGTAACCGATCCCACTCTGTGTGCATTAGGGATGCTTAAACAAGGGTGCTCTGTAAGAAAAAGGTGCCATTAAACAAATCCAGTGAGGCATATTAATTCTGGTGTGTGTGTGTGGATACACACACACACACACACGACGGTTCCAGTGCTCCCTCTAAGCTGAGTTATTGTGAGCTAGCTCACGGTTTTTCAGCCTCCAGCTCACACATTTTTTGCCTTAGCTCAGGAAGGATGGCTCCAGAACAAACTAATTTATGCAGCAGCCAAATCACTCGCTCACAACTTTAATGCCAGTAGCTCACAAAGTAGAAGTTTTGCTTGCAAGACTCCACAGCTAACAGGGAAAATTGGAAGGTTCTATTAGATTTGTAACAAGACCAAAAACACGTGTATGAATATATATATTACACAGGAAAAGCTAAGTTATCTGTTTCATTATGTATAAAATGAGTCTGAGTTCTCTTCCAAATAAACAGTTTTAAAGTAACCTGCGGTTCCCTTTAAAAAGGGGGGTATGTGCCATTTTCCAGCACGGTTTATAGTCTAAAAACCTTTTATTAAGTCATAGATTGTTTTGAAACATTGGCTTCAGTTCTGAAGATTGTCCTATATGGTTTCAGAAGACACAGTTTTGTTAATTGTTACTTAAAATGAAATATTAATAGCTTCCTTCTCCACAGCCATCAGGTATGTTACAATAAAATTAAGTATTCTGGGAAGAGAAGCCCACATTATTCTCCCTTAATAGCTCAGCTTTATAGCTTCTGTTGAATTAGTAAAGTGCCATAAAAATGAATCCCTAATGCAGGATGCAGCAAAATATTTAATATACGCACGCTTAAGGAAATTACACAGCAGTGAGAACAATCATTGGACTTGTCATGGTTTGGGATGGCAGAGACCACTCTAAATAAACTCACTTCTTAATCAAAAGAAGAGTCTTGCAGCATCTTAAGGGAGAGCAAATTTACTGCTGCATGTATGCTCTTCAGAGACTCAATCTGATAAAAAAGGAAAAAAACTCCCCTTTGAACACCCCGAACAGATTCTGCTGGCCTCAGTGGCACCAGGGACCACTAGGTTCTCTGTGAGACACAAAACATGGCAGTTGCTCCTAATGTTCTTTGTGTGCCTCGTATGACTTGTTCATGGTGTTGCATGTGTAGTACATACAGCCAGCCTGGGAGGGAGGGGTATGCACATGAAAGTGGGGGTACTGGCAACGCTGGAACCAGAGGAAATAAGACGTTGGACTGCTCCTAATGTTCTTTGTGTGCCTCGTACGACTTGTTCATGGTGTTGCACGTGTAGTACATACAGTCAGCCTGGGAGGGAAGGAGGGGTATGCACATGAAAGTGGGGGGACTGGCAACGCTGGAACCAGAGGAAATCAGATGTTGGACTAAGTAGACCTCAAGTGGGATTCCGCAGAGCTCTCCTTATGCCCTTATTTTACAACACTATTATTTTTTGGCTCACATTTCAAGGTAAGATGCAACACTTCCGTGTTACTTACGCGTGCCAGGCGAACCACCTTCAAGGCTTGCTTGCCTCTCAGATGAGCCTTCTCCAGCTGTTCTCGCTTTTCCCTTTCTTCTTTGTTCTGCAGTCCTTCCTGCCGTTTGGTTTCCTCTTCCGCGAGCAGCCGAGCGTCTGGCTGGCAGTGAACGAACAGCAGGTTAGCAGTGTCAAGCTCCAGAGCCTTCGAAAACAAGCTGACGACGAGCGAGCAGTTTCATAGCTATCGGATCAGACGGCCCGAAGGACCAAACTGCTTGTTCGAGAAGTGCACCTAAAATACCAGCTGTACCTGAATTCAACCTCAACCAGATGCTGGAGTTAGAAAATTTTTCTTCCAGCTCCATTAAGTAAATTTTTCTTCCGGCTCCATGCAGACAAAAGCAGCTGCTGTTTATAAGACGTTAGCTTTGAACAAGCCATACTAATACATTATTTATCTGGCTAAGAACACATTTGTGAAACTCTGATCCTATGTCCTTGCCCTCTATAAGCACACACAATGGAGTAACTGAGCACTGGTTAAGTGAAGCGGTGCCATAATCAACAGTTTTGGAGTGTAAACGTTTGCAGCAGCGGGAAAAAAATCTGCAAAGAAATACCCTGAGGTGACTATGTCACATTTCTCTTGTGACAGAAATTAGTAAATGATAAATGGACCAAGATCTAGAAATATATGGAGGTCCCATGATTACTTACAGAAGACAAGAGAACCCGGTTCACACCAAACTTAAACAAATCATTGGTCTTCTGGCTAGAGCTGCCGCAGAGAATATTACACATGCAAATCCAAAAGCAATCACCTGTTCTGTGTCCATTTCTCTATCCACATATGGGTCAAAGAAGTGGTGACGACTAATCGCAAAACTGCCACCATCGTAGACCTTCACTGTAGGCATGCTCTTCAGCTCAATATTCTAAAATGTGAAAAGAACAAACGGTTATTAACAATGGTAAGCCTTCTACTGCATACTGAACAGAACAATAAACTGCACAAGGCTGCCTACTATACATAGTGCAAGGCTCAGCTGGAGGCGGAATGTCAAAAATGCTCCTGCTAAAAGTCCACAAGTCCACAGCAACTTGGGTAGCAGAGATATGGTAATGACAGGAATTAAACAGATATAAGCAAAGTCAATCATATTTCTAGGAGGGAATCCACATTTTCTGCCTGTCAATTGTATGAACTGATGCACAACACCACTCCTGTTCTAACTTTTTAATGAAAGCATAGTTGAGTATCCAGTGTTACTTAATTGCCATAATGACAGAGCATATTCCAAGCACTATCCATGACTTATCTCAGTATTCCTGACTTAGGGGTAAATTAAGGCTACATAGAGAGTCAATGACTGACATGAGACAGAACATTTGTGGTGAAATCTCACAGCTCACATTTTTAGCCATGTGTGATGGACTGCACTTTAAAAGCTCTTAAGTGCTGTATAAATATGTAATGGACTGTGAGCCTTGAATGCAGGTAGCTAAAATGAATTTGGTTAGCGTCAGCTGCGCAGCAAGATTTGGGAACTGACTGTTAAGGAGAATTCAGTTTAGTGCTGACTGATTTGGAGTTAAGCCCTGACTAAGAAGAGTTTAGTTCTGACCGCAGAAAGTTTAACACTGGCAGAGGACTGGGAAGGTTGGCAAGGAGGAGCAGGTGGAAGACCCCCATTCAGGCCAGGAAAAGGGAGAAGTGATTCCCTACCCAGTTGAAAGGGAGATAGCTCTGAAAAGTGGAGTGATCCCTTGTCTGGTGTGTTTGGAGAAGGCATTTGGGCACTTGGTAGTGTATCCCTGCCTTCAGGAAACCAAAAGAGTCAGTTAAACCCAAGGAAATATACTGGAGTGTTTAGGAAACACTGAAACCAAAACCTCTCATCTCAATGATTCTAAGATTTAAAACTCTCAATTGCTGGAAATATATTAACTGGAGTTTGTGCCTATACTAAGTTACCTCAGAGTTCTTATTGAATTACCTCAGGTATTTTACCCTTGATTTCACCTGATATTTCCCCCCTACACTGAATAAAGTATCTTGTTTAGTTTTTGAACATTCTAAAGTCTCTCATGTGCCATTTTCAGGAATTAAGTTAACAGGGTGATCTTGTCTCTCCCCTCAAGTTCCTGAGCTGAGCCACTATCAAAATACAATAACATGACAGGGTGGGGGACAGCCACATATCTTCAGGAAAGAAGAAAATAGAAAAAGGGGCTGCTCAGTCAAAAAGGAAGAAAAAACTGAGGGAAAATGTTTTGCCTCTGAGTGAGGGAATGGGGTGAAATCTTCATATCATGAAACTGCATTAACAAAAGCTTTTAAGATTTACATAACAAAGTACACCATTGGGGGGAAATCTACCCATGGGCATGTAATATTTCAAAGACAAGGAAGAACACAGCTTGAAATAAAAGTGGTTGGAAAGGTAGCCAAACACTGAGTCCTTGATCCAGCAAATGTTGCTCATTTTCAGCCCCTTTTGTAACAGTTTCTTGATTAGTTTGTTCCACTCACTGGGTTAGATCCGGACTAAATTTTCCAATGGCAGAATGGAACTTTCCTGCCTCTTCCTGCTCACTGCAGCCCATGATCTACACGAAATGCTGCTCTGGGGTGATGGGAGGGGGACCCTGAGGAATTACATGAAGGGGCCTGAAAATGGAAAGTGCCTGGATCCAGGCTATTACTGGACCCAGCACTTCAAATGTGAACAACACTGCAGTGGAACAGTCCATGAATGTACAACAGGCAGCACCGATCTTCTTATTGCAATTTCCCTATAATATTTTATCATTTATTTGAACATGTGAGATTGTCGGCAGCAATGCTGGTTCCCAGAAAAAAATATCCCAGGAGCAAAAATATATTTTATTAGGACCAGCCAAAGTAACACAAAATCAATCTGAAAGTCTGCACACTCACCCTGCCTTGCATCACAGGGCTCTGGAAACTGCAGACCAATGCACTGTTTGACCATGCCCTGAGTCATTGTATTCTCTTCGCACCACCAGACATCCTTCCTTCTTTTTGTACTCAACATCCTGACTGATGAAGAGTTCTAAGAAACTCAAGAGCTTGCACACCATTCTGTGATACTTTAGATGGTCCAAAATAAAAGGCATCATATCACATCTGCTTTCGGAACTTCTCATAATGCATCAACTGAGCCCTAATGTTCCAAATTTCATTTATGGACCCATTTCAGTCTTAGAACGTGAAATTCCGTCCACTAAATACTGAGGTTCAGATAGGCTACTTCTAGCCTGTCTGCAAACATATTTTTAAAATGATGGCATTCATCTCTATTTAAAATATTCCATTCTAACCAGCTAAATCACTGGGATCTTAAAATGTTTTTGGGAAAAATACTCACTTCAAAAGGATGGGGCGGAGGTGGAGGCAGGCTTGCAATTTTGGCCGCTCGCTCTTTTTCTACTTTTAACGCATGCTTCCGTGCATTTGCCCTCCTTGTTTGATGAGAGGCAGTGAGAAATAAAACATTCAAAATGGGACTTTGCACAGGGCCAAGTCAAACAGTAAAATTAATTTAAATAAAACATGATCAATATATTTTACTTTTCTCCCATTTACTGAATCTCAAGTAGAACAAATGTTAGCAGGCAGCGCTATTATGACTTTTAGCTGGAAAACAAATGTTAAATAATGGATAATGGAGAGGAGGTTATTTGCATACCTTCAAAAACACCTAGCAAGTTACTGGGATGTTTTAGGACACCATCTGTTTCCCTGTGAAAATGGAAAGCTGTGTCCTTCAGACAAATGTAAAAGAGAAAATACCAGCAGGGCAACAATCCTATACAAACCAATTTAGGAGTAAGTCTCACTGAAGACTGTGAGACTTATTTCTATGTCAAAACCTACCAAGGATTGCTAGATTTGAGTCCAGTAGAAACCAGGAAGATTTTGGGGGTGTAAGCATTCGAGAGTCAAAGTTGCCTTCATCAAATGCAGCATCTGATGAAGAGAGCTTGATTCTTGAAAGCTCATACCTCCAAAATCTTCATGGTCTCTAAGGTCCAACTAGAATTGAATCTAGATCTTCTACTGCAGACCAACAGGGCTATCCAACCTGAAATGACTTAGGACTGAGCTACATGAATACCTAGCCACTGTACAAAGACATGCTTCTTATCATCTCTACTACAGATGGCCGTAAACATGTTTTTGAAACTTGGATATCCTCCTCACCACCACTGAAAACCCTTGGAAGAGATGGCTTAGGTATTACACACACTGACAAGATTAAACAAATTGAGTGTGTCAACAAGAAGGTAATGTTCCTCAACTAACTTTATACACTCAGTCTAGCTAATGAATTAAGATGTTTTGGCAACAGCCAAACAGCTTCACAAAGGCTGGGAAGCAGTGTCCCCCGTCTGTTTTTCCCCTACTCTTCCCTCGAAACCAATGTGACGGCAACACATTAGGTAACATTAATTCTTACATATACTGTCGACACATACAACACATTTTCAAGACTACGTTTATTATTCACAGGCGAGCATGTCTGGCAACAAGTGATGCTTACGCATGTTTGATGAGAATACCTTACTAAATGGCTGAGTGTTTTTAGTGTTACAAAGCTTGATTCGAGTCCAAAAGCATCTTAAAGACCAACGTGATTTCCAGGATATAAGCTTGAGAATCTGACAAAAGGGAGCTTTGACTCGCTAAAACTTTAACTCTGGAAATCTTGTTGGTCTTTAAGGTGCTGTTGGACTTGAATCCAGCTCTTCCGCTGCAGACCAAAATAGGTAACCACTGGAACCAAAGATTATTTGACATTCATCTCTGTAGACATAACCAACAAACCCATTTTGGTTGAACTACGTTCTTATGTATGTATGCATGCAAGAACTCTCAATCGCAACCAACTTATGGCGACCTCAGCAAGGGGCCCTCAAGGTAACTGAGAAGCAGAGGCGGTTTGCTATTGCCTTCCTCTGCAGAGCCTTCCTTGGTGCTCTCCCATCCAAGTACTGGCCCTGCTTAGCTTCTGAGGTCTGATGAGATCGGCTATATTATGCTGCCTTCCCTCCCAGACTGAGTGCTTATTGGGAAGCAGATTATTAAACGCAAATGACAGCTGCTGTTCTGAAAACCAGACCCTCTAACAATAGTGTAATCCAATCTACTGGATAGAGCTACTAATACCCAAGCAACATATGAGGTCAGCCACAGATGAACCAGCAGGTCTTAGACAAGTAACTTCAGTTAATCTTCTCTGAAATGACTTACAGATATTGAACCATATGGTTGGCTCTAAGGACCAATGACTTGCAGCAGCACCATTCTAAGCAGAGTTTTATCCCCTCTAAATCAATTGAAGTCAATGGGCTTTGAAGGATGTAAAAATGCTTAGGACTGCACTCTAAGTCCTCATAATACTCCTAGTATTCTGCACTTTTACCTGTAGAAGTCCCTTAAACTATTGAAAACAACACTTTTCTCAGAATACATAATTCCTGAGATTTGTTAAGTGTGCAAGTATGAAAAGAGTCCTTTCCAGTAGTTAAAACAGAGAAAATTCATTGTATGTACAGTTACGACAGCTACCATGTTTGCTCCTTCTGCAGCTTCTGTTTTTGGTTCTTCTGCTCCTTCAGGGCTTCTTTATGCCTCCTTTCTGCTCTTTGTTTCCTTTCCCTTTGCTTTGCTTCAGCCTCCGGATCAGGTTTCTTTGAAATAAAACATAACCCATGCTTAGCTGACACAGAGCCAAATTACTTCTAGCAGCAACAGATAGTATTTCAGTTTGCTTAAAACAGTCATGTTTGCTTGTCACATAAGAGTCCAGGTAGCCTCACAAACATTCCCTTCCCTTTCATTCAGACACTTTGATCTCAATCCTAGGAGTTGCTGCCAGCACGCCAAACTGGGCATGGAACACCAGAGGTGACACAATGACTTTCCACCCAGACTCATCCTAACCTTGTTGACCATAAAGCAACAGCCTTTAGCCTTGCTATACACAGCTCTTAACCGAGCTGAACAGGATGCAGGGCATCCTGAGAGCCATGTGTGTCCGGAGACACTAGAGATGGACACATATACTGGCCATTTCTTGTAAAAACAAGTAAATGTTTTCTTCTTATAAGGTATTCAATAACATTAGTCCAAGACAAAACTGTTTCACCACAGCTACAGTTAAACTGGTCAGTTAAGACAGCAATCCTACTCATCATATTTGAAAATTCCCTTGAAATCAGTGTGATTTAATCCAACCAAACGCATTTAGGCGTGAAATTTATTCTTGCCCAAGCTTCGTTATTAAGCTGGATATAACAGGTTGTGTTCAACTGCTCCTTTCTTTTAAGTGAGGAGTCTTCCTCTATCCACTTAACAGGAGCTGCTGGATCCAACCCTAAGTATCCCAAATGCTGACTACATCACAATAATTATTTAGCACTGAGAAAAATGGGGGAAGACTTCTTTTTCCCAACAGGGAGTGACATCTTCCCAAATCTCAGTGCTCCAAACCTTTTCCCATCTCCTCTCTTCCTATGGTTCTAAGAATTATTACTTCTTTTTAAAAAACATAAATAGCAACTTCCACTTAGTACAGTAGAAGTCTTCCACATTTTATTAGTCCCGCTTCTCCAAGGATTTAAAATAGTTTGGTCATCAGATAAAGTAGAACCCTTGCAAAAGAAAAAAGGGCACAGATGAATCTGCTACCACTTTTACACCTGACCACTACGAGATACTGGTTTTGTTTTACTGATCAACGAACCGCATTATTGCACATATGCATACACATACAAAATTCATTTAGGAAAGTCCAGTTTTCCAGATGTACACTCGTTTAATAAAATATTATTATCATCACTTCTCAATCTAATTAGCAAATTTCACACATTGCATGTTCCAGTAATCATAGTTATTAGGATTTTAGTTCAGTAATTATCAGACTCAATCATGACAGTCTCAAACCAGTCATTTGCTTACGTTTTCTTTTGCCTGCCTGTGCCCCTCTCCTATAGCTCTCAGGCTTGCCAGATAAAGCTTTTCCAAGGCTTTAATTTTCTCCTCTTGTGCTTTCTGCCACTCCTCTTGCTCAGGGTAAAAGAGGAGAGCGCAAAAGTGGGCTTGAAGCTCAACATCAAAAAAACTAAGATCATGGCATCCGGCCCCATCACTCCTTGGCAAATAGAAGGGGAAGTCGTGGAAGTAGTGACAGACTTCACGTTCCTGGGATCCCAGATCACCGCAGACTGTGACTGCAGCCATGAAATTAAAAGACGCCTGCTCCTTGGGAGGAAAGCGATGGCGAACCTAAACAGCATGATAAAAAGTAGAGACATCACCCTGCCAACAAAAGTCCGCATGGTCAAAGCAATGGTATTCCCAGTAGTCATGTATGGCTGTGAGAGTTGGACTATAAGGAAGGCCGAGCGCCGAAGAATAGATTCTTTTGAACTATGGTGCTGGAGGAGACTCTTGAGAGTCCCTTGGACTGCAAGAAGAACAAATCAGTCAATCCTCAAAGAAATCAACCCTGACTGTTCCCTGGAAGGCCAGATAATGAAACTGAAGCTCAAATACTTTGGCCACCAAATGAGAAGGGAGCACTCCCTGGAGAAGACCCTGATGCTGGGAAAGATTGAAGGTCAAAGAAGACGGGGACGGCAAAGGATGAGATGGTTAGACAGTGTCATCGATGCAACGAACATGAAATTGAGTCAACTTCGGAGGACGGCGGAAGACAGGAGAGCCTGGCGGGAGATTGTCCATGGGGTCGCGAAGAGTCGGACTCGACTGTGCGACTGAACAACAACAACTATGAGATACTGGTTTTGTTTTACTGATCAACAAACCGCATTATTGCACATATGCATACAACACATACAAAATTAATTTAGGAAAGTCCGGTTTTCCAGATGTACACTCGTTTAATAAAATATTATCATCACTTCTCAATCTAATTAGCAAATTTCACACATTGCATGTTCCAGTAATCATAGTTATTAAGATTTTAGTTCAGTAATTATCAGACTCAATCATGACAGTCTCAAACCAGTCATTTGCTTACGTTTTCTTTTGCCTGCCTGTGCCCCTCTCCTATAGCTCTCAGGCTTGCCAGATAAAGCTTTTCCAAGGCTTTAATTTTCTCCTCTTGTGCTTTCTGCCACTCTGCCTTCAGTTCTTCTGCCAACTGATGCAGCTGCTCATCTCTTCGTTGCTTAACATCTTGCCTTATTTGCAAAGCAATATTTCTCTCCTGCTCTCTAACCTAGAAAAAAATAATTTGTCAATGGTTCTATAGTTTGCAGAAGAGTCTAGCCTGCTTCTAATTCAATCAAGTTCACTGGTGTCCCTACCTAACCCATTCGCTCCTTAGCATATAGCTCTGGCACACACAGAATACAGATACAAGATGAAAGGCAGTGGCACAGCAATTTATGAAAACAAGAGAAAAATGCATGTGCCCAAATTTTAACACCAATAATCAATACATATAATAATAACAATGATAATAATAATAATAGAACCTTTCCCTCTAATGAAAATGGTGAAATGCTTCAGAATTTTTTAGGGAGGTTCCAAGAAATGACAGATTCTACACTGGGAAACACTGAGGATTGCTGTATCTGAATATGCTTTATGGATGTCTACATGTATCTTTGAAATGTTGAATCCAACATGATTCTTGAAAAAAATTATTAAAATGGATTTAGAACTGGGGGTCCATTGAGTTAGCTGACAGAGACACTATTACATCCTTACAGTTCAAGGACTTTTTTGAATTTATTACAAATTGTTTGCGGAAAAACTCCACCTTTGAATTTCTACCTGTGATCAACTTTACCAGTGAATTTCTACCCGTTTACGGAAAACTTGTTCTGAGTACTTTATATGTCTTACTATTATTAAATTCATTGATTATTGGTGTTAAAAAAAAAAATGCACGTGCCCAAATTTTAACACACAGAATACAGGCAGACAAAAAGGCGGGGGGGGGGGGGGGGCAAAGGGGGGTTGACAGAGTTAACTGATTTGTAGATCACATTCTGATATGTTTGTGGTTAACCACAATGGATCGAGTGACTAGCACCCTCACATTTCCATCCCAAGAGGCATCTCACTGAGGGGGGGTTTAAGATAGCAAGAAAGGTTCTCGCTCAATAAGTCAGTCTAGGGCCAATTCTAGACATTTTCCTACAAGCTGGAGACTTAATCTCCAGAGTCCAGACATCAGCCCTACCACCTATTTTTTTTCCCAGCACTCAACAACTGATTGATGGTACACTGGACATTTACATTTTAAAGAGTCATTATTTCCTCTGCAGTTCACCTGGCCTGCAGAAGCCAGGTCCAGCTCCACAGGAAATAGTCCCTTTAAAGTTTAAAGAGCCAATAATACACCAATCTGCTGAGGGCTCTTCATTTCTCTCCCTGACCCATTTTAATTCCAGATCGGAGTCGGGAAGGGCATGACTAGTTTTATTAAAATATCAGGACTCAGGAGTATTGTTTCTGTTATTTCCAAAATTATAAATATACTCCTGATTTTTTAATTAACCTACCTACCTGGGATGGGGAGCCTCAACCAATACTTTGGTCATAATCCTGCATGTTTTCATCCCCAAAATTAGAAGTCTCATTTAAACTGCCTAACAGAAGAACACCACTGTCAACAATGAAAACATACCTGCTGCAGCCTTAATTTTCTTCTTCTTTCATATTCTTCTTTCAACAGCAAAGCTTCTTCATTGGGACTCAGTCTTAACCTTCCACCTTTAGCCACTTTCCTTTTCATCTTTGAAAATATTTAACACTGCTCATGCTGCATTCAGAAGGTAAAAGGCAACAAATATTTTAATATACATCTAAGTGGAAAAAAATTAACAGGTATCTTTAATGCAGGGCACTGAGATAAGGCTAGCTTGGTGTTCTCTAACCTCAGCTTACTGTGTTAAAGGAAAAAAACATAAGACATTCACCTTGAGGTGACACTCCATAAATAACTATCGTTTCCCAAAACATAAGTTTCTCTTGCTTTGATGCCTGGAGGCAAAATATACCCTTTTTACATCCCCAAGGAACTAAAGCTCAGTGGCAGAGGGGGGGGGAAGAATCAATTAACAATTAACTGACTCCAGCCAGGGCTCAACAAATCCCAGACACCAGGTCGCTATGGCTCCTAGACATTTCACTATAGCAACTAGAATTATCAGTAATGATTTTATTATAGTCTCTCTCAGGGATCCTAAGAAGTACAAAGCTTATTTATGATTTAATATCAGAATGTTTTGTTGAAGGACATAAAAATTCATGTCCACAAAGTTCTTATTAATACTTGTTTCTATTTTAACTTTACATCATTCAGTGACACTAGATAGATTCATTTATTAGCCAGTTGCTTGCTATACTACCTCCAACATTCAATTAAATGTAGCTTTTCTACAGCAACAATGAAATTATGAGAAGGTGGGGAGAAGTCAGGTTAATGGTTAAAGGTTAGTTTTATGTCAAGGTTATGACAACCCATATTCATATATATACTACGACACTTTTGTCAGAGTTTAGTAAATTAGGAGAAACTATAAAGAGTTTAGGACTAGATTTTCTAGTACCAATAATTAGAAAATATTGTCATTAAAGTACAAAACCTTGACAGCTAAAAACAAGTCTGGCTCTTAGAACAACAACAAAAATTGCCAATACCTGCTCTAACCAATGCATATTCAGGCAAAACTAGCCTATAAACATTTCAAAGACAGGTTTTCACATATTTTCTCACTGAAAACAGGTGCAGGCTCACCAAGGTGCCTTTGGCAGTCCTTTTGAGGACAGCAGCTAAGAACTATTTCAAATACTACAGAAAAGTTGGTCTCATGCATTTCCACAGCATGTCAGCACCTTTAAAAGGGAGATGCATGAATATAAACATACAGGAAACACCTAGAAGGCACAGTCAGGAAGAATGGATAAATACAAGGACTTATCTTACTTAAAGGATATGAAACAGCTATTGTAAGAAAAAAGCAGTCCCTAACAAAATTAGAAAGTTAAGCAACTTCAAGACACACTTACATTACTGAATTCAATAAAACTCAATTTTGCAATAAGCATGCTTTGGGTTAAAACAATGATTTTATTGTTAAATAGGAACCAATTCTAGACCCACCCTATTTTAAGTGGTCAGAACAGCAGTAGGTTTGGATGTTAGCAACCCAGATTCACACCGTGCTAATTCATACTTCTGCAGACCTTCTACCTACTGTGTGTATGCACCAACATCAGCTACAATGATGCATGAAGTCATAATGACCAATCGGGAGATCTCATTCAGAGACAATAAACTGCTGAACGCTAGGGCTTGGAGGCAACATCGGACCTCGGCCAGTATGCCTGTTTGTTGGCACTCCATGGTAACCAGCTGGCCCTGTGCACAGAAAAAGAATACAGTACTACATGTGACCACTGGTCTGACGGAGGAAGGCAGATCTTATGTGCTTACAGCTATGCACACTACAGGACAAAATAGAATAATCTCAAGGTGATCAAATGCACAGAGCTCAGGTACAGCTTACAGCTATGCACACTACAGGACAAACTGGAATAATCTCAAGGTGATCAAAGACTGCCTTTCTGTACTGCCCTCAAGTGAAGAACTCCCAATAAATACAAAAATCTAGTGCACTGGGGAGAAAGGCTGTATTACCAACCTGCTTCTTGCTGCACTAAACTCTCCACTTTCAAGGTTCCTACGCAAGGAAACCTTTCTTGTGCTTCCTCGCCCACCCCTTTTGCAAGTTCGTTCCAATAACTCTAATGCCTCATTAGAGGACTCCTTGTGTGGTCCCAGCCAATGGTATCCAGAGGCACTGCAGGCAAACTCGTGGGTGAGTGCTTCGGACTAGGAACCTTAAAAGCTGAGCAGCTAAAACACGAAATAAAATACAAATATTTACTGCACAGTGCATGAAAATATAAAGTTAAAAACCACATAATACAAATGAAACCCCAGAACGTAGCATACCGCAACAAATTTGGATTGCATGTACAGTACTTGCAGAATATCAGTAACGGTTACACAAATATAATGACCACAAAACCAAACGCCTTTCGTCCCAGCGCAGACAAATAGCTGAACCGACAAGGCCGCAGCCGCCTCTCCCTCAGCCCCACCAAAAAAAGACCGGCCTTACCCTCCCCCTCAACCGCCATCGCCGCCGCTTCTAGCAGCCCCTGCCCCAGGCCTCCACGTCTGACGTCACTTCCGCCACTTCAAACAGTCCGCCTCTGCGCGCGCAGCAAACACCGCTCTCGTGGCCCACAAACTCCGATGAGGGGGGAAAAGGGAGCGGGAAACCAGGCGGGCTCAAGCGACAGGGGAACGTGCTGCGCATGCGCACCCGCTGGCGGCCGAAGCGCGCCGTACTTATTTGGGCACTGGCTTGCCTTCCATTCAGCCATTGGGGAAAATGAAGACGCCGATACGCATGCGGGAAAGCTTGCCCCGCCCCGAGGAAGTGAAAGAGAGCAGGAAGCTCGCACGGGCAAAATCGCGCCCAGGCTCGGACCTGCCCGGCCCATGGCATACTGAAGTGCTGAAAAGGGTGCACGCATGCGTAAAAGCTCGCCCAGCTCCCGTTGATAGCAAAAGGGAGGCAAGCGCGCATGCGTAGTAGCTGGAGCGAAAGCTTAAGGTTTATTTTACACATACGAGCTTTCTTTTGCATAGTTCTTTCATCCAACGCCGTTTGTAGCTATGACCAAGGTGGAGTTCTCTCTCTTTCTCTTTGTAAATGCATATTTGTGGGTGGTGTGTGGGAGGGTGTTTTATGAATGCCTTTTTGGCAGTGCACAGGACCAGTGTGGAGGTGGGCATTCTTATTGTGGCTGAACGGATGATGAAGTTGCAAGAGGCGCCTGCGTTGCAGTGAGGCCTGTCATGGTAGAGGGTTGGCTGGTCCTCTTTTATTTTTCCATGCAGAAGTTTCTGACCTTCAAGGGGAGTTAAGCGGTACAGCTCAGTGGCACTTTAAACTGGTGGGTAGCCCAGTTAGTCTGAAGCAGCACAACAAAGTTTGAGTCCAGTGGCACTTTTAAGACCAACACAGTTTTATTTATTGGATAAAACTTTGTTGGCCTTAAAGGTGCCACGGGACTCAAACTTTATGCTACTTCAAACTCTGCTTACAAACTTTATTGCTGGAATGAATCCTGTTACTCTTTGAGGTACAATAGAGCTGCAGTTTAGTTTTAGTGCCACAGACTAAGATTCCCTGGAACTACCTCAAGGATCCCTTCTATTGCTGTGGGTGCGTTGACACCCCACCCCCCTAATATGCCTGCATGCTGTGTAGGATTCTGGGAATGGGGAAATGTTCTGGGGTTCAGTGTTAATGTTGGGTACAGGAAGCTCAACCTGTCAGTTGCCCCACAAAAAATGAAATTGTGCATGCACTGAATATTGCTGCTGCTTCTCCTCCTCGTCATTATTATTATTATTAGCCCTCCCCTGGAGGGCTCAGGGTAGTGTACATCATAATTAAACATGAACAATTAAAAACAATAGAAAATAAAAGGTTAAAACAGATAAAATAGTATAATTCCCCCAGTATGGCTGGGGATCGTACACACAATGAGAGGACTGTACACACACTGAATATTGTGCATGGCTGGGGAAGTTCAGTAGTGGTGGTAGCCCGATCCTCTTGGGAAGGTTGTGTATCGTTTCTGGTTTTCTTGATTTAAGATGCCATGATGGAACGTCCTATGAAGCCTTGGGCTCCCTAAAACACAATTGGAAAACTATCGCCACAAGGTAACAAAGTGCTGCAAACTGAAATGGTTTCATGTTTCTCTCTTGCAGAAGCGCTGGACTCTGTCTGTATATTAGGGTGGGATCGGGCCCATCTACAGCATGTGCAAAAGAACTGCCAGCAGGAACCTCTGCATGATCTCTGATAGGTGAGCAAGATGCTGCTTAAGGCTGCAGCCCCATTGGAGGTGTCACAATTGTAGGTGTGGGTGTTTGCATAGAGGGATCTCCGGAAATCGGAACTCCCAGTCCGGGGCCAGTGATGCTCTGTATTCTTGGTGCTGGGGGGGGGCAACAGTGGGAGGGCTTCTACTGTCCTGTCCCCACTGCTGGACCTCCTGATGGCACCTGGTATTTTTGGCTACTGTGTGACAGAGTGTTGGACTGGATGGGCCATTGGCCTGATCCAACATCGGCTTCTCTTATGCTCTTGTGTTAAATGCAAGAGCTATAGCAGCACTAAGCAACCACTTTGTCTCCTTACCCCTCTGCTGCTCCTCACAGTATGTGTGCAAAGGTAGACTGGAAGTCTGTTGCCTTTGCTTTCTCTAGAGATGCGCAATGGCATTGATCTTCCAAAAAGCAGTTTTAAAAAATGACGGTTCTGTGGCAGGGGGGTCCTCTGTGGGCTGAAGACCATACTTTGCCTGAGACGCTCATCCGAGGGGTTCACTGCAGTGTTCCCGCTAAGCTGAGTTAGTGTGAGCTAGCCTCCAGCTCACACATTTTTGTCTTGGCTCAGGAAGGATGGCTCCAGAGCAAACTGATTTATGCAGTAGCCAAATCGCTTGCTCACAACTTTAATGCCAGTAGCTCACAAAGTAGAATTTTTTCTCACATAGAATTTTTGCTGACAAGACTGCGCAGCTTAGAGGGAACATTGGTTCACGGCAGGGCCTTTTCAGTGGCAGCCCCATTGTTATGGAGCAACCTCCCCCCGGAGGTGCGTCTGACCCCCCTCGCTTTTGAACTTTCAAGAGGCAGCCTTTTCAGTGGCAGCCCCGTGGTTATGGAGCAACCTTCCCCCGGAGATGCATCTGACCCCCTCACTTTTGAACTTTCAAGAGGCAGGCAAAGACAGTTTTATTCACAATGGCACTTGGTTACTTCTTCTGCCTGCTGGCAGTTTTAAATTATTGATTTTAACTCACGGTGTTTAAGCATTGTATGTATTTTGTTGTCTTTTATTATTGCTCACATTGTAAGCTGCCTTGATTTCCTGTAAGGTAGAAAGGCAGCTAATAAATGTTTTAAATAAGTGCATAGTTTTAGACTTTGGCGCTTTATATTTTGTTCTCTCTTTATTCTCTCCCCCCCACACACACACTCTTCAGTCTGAGAATGAACAAACAGCAAAAGGTGTATGTCGAGCAAATCATAAACGTTGACCAGTTCAGCCCTGACATTGTCGCCGAAACAGCAAAACTGTTTGAGAAGAAGTTCCTGTACAGCAAACCCCCCAACAATGAATGGCAGCTGCCGGATCCCAGCCAGGCGTTCACCTGCGATCACAAGGACTTCAGCTCCCTTGTCGCCCTGAAGGACTCCATGAACGAAGTCAAGAACCTGCTGAGTGACAAGAAGCTGGACCAGTGGCACCAACACACCTCCTTCACCAACAAAGCGGGAAAAATCATTCCCTATATCAAGAAGTCCGCAAATGCAGAGTTGTGCACCCAAGCTTGGTGCAAATTCCATGAGATCCTGGGCAGCTTTCCCCTGCTACCGAGTGATGCTCTTCAGAACGGGGAGCTCAACACCATCCATCTGTGCGAAGCTCCCGGGGCGTTTATAACCAGCCTCAACCACTACCTCAAGTCTCACCCTATCCCTTGCGACTGGAGCTGGGTCGCCAACACGTTGAACCCGTACCATGAAGCCAACGATACCCTCATGATGGTTATGGATGACAGGCTTATCGCCAACACTTTGCCCTGGTGGTATTTTGGCCCTGATAACACCGGAGATGTCATGACGCTGAGGTATCTTAGAGGGCTGCAGCACTTCGTAAGCAACATGGCCGCCGTTCACCTGGTCACCGCCGACGGGAGCTTTGACTGCCAAGGAAATCCCGGCGAACAAGAAGCGCTCGTGTCCTCCTTACACTACTGTGAAGCTGTCACCGCATTAATGACTCTGGGCCTCGGGGGCTCCTTTGTCCTGAAGATGTTTACTTTGTTCGAGCACTGTTCCGTCAATTTGCTCTTTCTCCTGAACTGCTCGTTTGAAGAGGTCCACGTCTTCAAACCAGCCACGAGCAAAGCGGGGAATTCTGAAGTGTACGTGGTCTGCCTCCGCTACCTCGGCAGAGAGGCTATCCATTCGCTCTTGTCCAAGATGATGCAGAGCTTTGGGGCGGGCATGGTCGAGAAAGCCCTCTTTCCGCAGCACTTAATTCCAGAATCTTTCCTTAAGGTACACGAGGACTGCTGTTCTTTCTTTCACAGACATCAAGTTGAGACCATTTCTGGGAACCTCCGGCTCTTTGAGGGCATGGGCGAGGCAGAGCGGGCGAGGCTAAATCTCTTACGGGACTGCGCCGTGGACTTCTTCTTGAAGAGGTTCCAGATGAAACCCCTTGCCAAAAACAACTGGATAGTGAAGAGACCTCGTGCTGGCTGCAGCTTGAGTGCCAAGTGGTGCGGACAGAGGAGCAAATATTTTTGCACATACAATGAAAGGAAGTGGCTGGAGTCACTCTCGTGGGAGGACAAAGTGGCCAAGGGCTGCCTCAATAAGTGGGTCGAAGAACACTCGCCTGCTAATGCTGGGAACGGCTGTGTCTTGGAAGGGGGACCGTGTGACCTGGAATGTCACTCGTGGTACATCTTGGAAGGCCAGAGGTTGCCGGGAGTGAAATGCTCTCCCTTCTGTGATGGGGAGGTTCTAAAGGCCCTCAATGAAGCACTCGAAAAGTCTTTTCTTAGCAGAGTGAGTCTCGACTCCCCCTTGAGATGGACTCAGCCAGAGGGCCAGTCCTGCATTCTCACACAGCCGTCGGTACTGTCTGAACTGTCACACCTGATCGGTTATCCTGAAGAGGCTCCTGATGAAAACTGCCTTGGCCGGACCAAGTGTTTGGTCGTGGGCGTCCCAGTGCTTTGTGATGCCGACGGCCAGCACGGCTTGGAAGTTAAATGTCTCGAGTCGGCGTCCCTGTTGACTTTCGGCTGCTCTCTGCTTCACGACGGAGAGCCAAAATACCAACAGCTGTTCCTGAAATGCCTTCTGTGTTCGCTTCCCCAGCTTCAGAACGGAGACGCTCTGGTTCTGCCAGTTCTGTCCTGTTTCACTCGCTTCATGGCGAGCTTGGTGTTCATACTACACAGCTGTTTCCAGCGCATCTCCTTTGTTTGCCCCACTTCATCGCAACCTTTAAGGACCAGCGCTGTTCTCTTGTGTGCCGGCTATCAGGGCCTCCCAGACCCGGTTTTCCAATACCTGCAGCAGATGAATAAGCAGATGAACTCTTTGCTGGACTCAGACTCTCCGCAGCAGGTCTTGCAGTTTGTGCCGATGGAGAATGTCCTGAAAGGGCCGCTGCTGGAGTTCCTCTGGGACCTGAACACGGCGATCGCAAAGAGGCAGTTGCATCTGATTATCCAAGCTGAGCTGCAACAGATGATGCGACTTTAGCTTGTAAGGACCAGATTGAAAATGGTGTCTTCTTTGTCTTGGAAAAAATTATTTTAAACCCTAGGAAATATCCCCCCCCCAATTTTAAAATCATTTTTAAAAATTATTATTATTATACATTTACCCCGTTGGTTTGCATTTCTGCTTGCACACAGCTTGGTGCTTTGGACAGCTTGAGCTGAGCACCATTCAGTAATCGCATGCACGATCCCTGCTTGTCACAGGCTTTTACGTCCCCCTGTCTTCTCTCCCTTCCATCAGAAGCAAGATTGCTTGTACATCAAGTCTGGTCACCCGTGACCTAAGAACACAGGTGTGTGTGTCTTCCCCAGAGTTCATTTTTCCGTCTGCAAAGCGGTATCCTAAACTGGGATTAAAGCCGGCTTTAGGAATCCTGGTTTGGTCTGGAGTAGGGGGAGAAGCTAACTTTAGTTAACCTGTGTCTATTCATCAAGGATAACCAGAATTAAACTACCGTTCCTTCATCATTCTCTCCACGAAGACGGGAGTTGAGGGAGGTTCCAGGCATATGCAAGAGCTTGGCATAAAGTTGTGTTTGTGCACATTTTTAAAAAACTATATGCAGCCTCTGTGAGCCTGTGGGAAGAAAGGGAACTTCTCATGCAAACTTCATAACTGAGTTGGCTTACTAGGTCTTTTCTTTGTCGGCCCCATCCAGAATCCAGATCCACATAATCTGCTTGTTCTTGAGTCATAGTGGGACCTCCCCCCCCCCCCCCCACACC
>NW_015165278.1:481523-485917 GCF_001447785.1 Gekko japonicus
CCAGAGTCCCTTAACTTTCAACCTTTGGAAGATAAGCCCCGTGGCAGTATTCGGCTTATATGGCCAGTGTCTGAATCTTAATGTGTTCCGTTGCCTCTGCATCCTGGCTTGGTTCACAGAGGTTCCTCTGTGTGGCCATGTATGGTGGAACACAACGACACGGGGCGCTGAATGTGGATCAGGCTTTACACATGAGGAGCTGGCAGCCATTTTCTACAATCACTGCTACCTTTGTTGCTGTAACCCCAAAGAGTGTGTAAATCCTTGAGGATACCGCCTGGCTCACATTGACATCTCTACATGGTTTTGGGACCATCGTGGAGAGGAACGGAACAGACTCTTGTCTTTTAATTTGCCCTGTGGTTTTTTCATTCACACTGAGTATGTGCGGTTGATTTTTCCGTTGCTTCTTCGGCTTGGCCGCAACAAAGCCCGGGAAGATTTACTACACAGCTACGTGTCTTCAGTGCATTTTATTTTCTTTGGTTAACGGTGCTAACGGCCGACTAGAGGTTGCAGCTTTCATGCCTGTCAGATTATTTGTTGTGCTGATAGATTTACAGAAGTTTAGCGGTGTAGGCTAGGAATTCAAAGAAAAATTAATAGTGGGGAACTGTTGCAAAGGTTGACAAACCTGTACAGTATGTTCAGGTGGCAGGATTTTAAGCTGCTCTTGGAGTTGGGGGCAAACTACACTTTGACATGGTGTTCCACTGAGTTTTTCTGACTGCCCCAAATGGAAAACCGCTTTTTCTCTACTCAAGAATCCCCTTGTTCAAGCTCCAAAGGATCTCTGATTCTCCACACACACCCCATGTTAGGGGTGGTAGTTTTTGAGAGAGAAAGCAGGCCAAGGGTTAAGTATTCACCCTTTCCCCTTCCTTCTCTGTAGACAGCAGTTCAAGGCAGCTTTTCATTTAAAAATGTGCATGGGATTCTGTGTCATGGGGGGACCCAGCAGTGAGGACTTTCCGGTGGCGGAAGGCTTCTTATTGCAGAAGCAGCCTTTTCATTGGGAAAACTGTCTCCTGCCAGGAATCCAAAAAGATGCCTTAAATTACTTAAAAGCACAGTCCGGGCCTAGAGGTTCTCCTGCAGAGAACGCAGCTGTGCAGAAGCATATAGCTTTGTTTTGTAGACTGGACTCCCTGGTGAACGGTGCTCCATCCTGTAATCTTAACTAGACACGTGGAAGCAATGGTGTGTCCGGAACCCACTCCACCTCGATCACTGCTGAACAGTTGTAAGAAAAGTGGCGCAGGTAGGGGGGAGGTGGTGACTTGTAGAGAAGAAGGGGTGGGTGGAGAAGAGGGGTGCTTAACTCTCGACCTGCCACTGGTTTCTGCAAGTGCCTCTTTCAGCCATACATCCACCAACCACAGCTCCTATATATGTGCTTTTTGCAGTGGGGGAGGAAAGTGGGTTGAAGAGGTGATTGTGTGGGGGAGGGAGGAGGGTGAAAATTGTGCCTGTGTTTGGTAGCAAACATTTAGCCAACCGTATATAAATAAATATTTCAGGGGCAGAATTTCTTCTCTTCTGTTTTCTCTCTGCTCCTCTCCCCTTTTAGTTTTAGGTTCAATTGTTCCTTTCTTTTCACACGGTAAGCCCAGTGTAACAAGTATATTCAGGTATCTGAATGCTTCCACTGTTGGTTCCAGGTGGACTGATAATTTTTTTAAAGGTTTTGCTATCTAAAATTCTTTCTCCAGTTTGTAAATTATTTGCTTCCTTATTTTAAATCTTCAGCTGTTGAAAGGATGGCTGGTATTTAGGAATTAAGGGCATGAAGGCTGGAGGCTAATGCTTTGAACTGGCCTTTTTTAACCTCTGAAAATTATGAGTGCAAAAACTTTGATCTAGTGAAAGTTCTAAAAAGTAAAAAAAAATCTACTTTGGAAAATAAAAGTCTGTGCTGTGTTTCTCTGTTTTCTGGTTCTTTACCAACTACAGCCACTGAAATTGCTACAAGAATTGATTAACAGAAACAGTATCTGTCTGGAGAGCCAGTTTGGTGTAGTGGTTAAGTGCAGACCCTAATCTGGGAGAACTGGGTTTGATTCCCCACTCCGCCACTTGCACCTGGCTGGATGACCTTGGGCAAGCCATACTGACAAGAGCTGTCCTTGAAAGGGCAGTTCTTTCAGAGCTCTCTCAGCCCCACCTACCTCACAGGGTTTTTGTGGTGGGGAGGGGAAGGGGAAGGAGTTTGTAAGTCTCTCTGAAACGCCGAGTGAAGGGCAGGGTATAAATCCAGTCTCCTCCTCCTCCTCTTCTTTTTCATCAGACCATCAGTCCATCAAGGTCTACACAGACCAGCAGTGGCTGTCCAGGGTCTCAGGCAGAGGTCTTTTCCATCACCTACTGCCAGGTCCTTTAACTGGAGATGCCGGAGATTCAACCTGGAACCTTCTCTACACCCAAGCCAATGCTCTACAACTGAGCCACAGCCTGTCCCCTAAGCAGGTGACTGTAAATATGGTATGCAGTTTAGGAATGGAAACATGTCAGGATTATCCTCCTTGGGGGTTTTTAAAGCAAGCTTGAAAGAAAGCACAGGTTCAATCTAGTGGGAAGGTTTCCTTCTACAGAGGAGGCTGCAACAACATCTGGGCTTGGACAAATGGCATGTGTGGCCGTCTTCCTTGAAGCAGGCAGGTGCTTCAGGCTATTTTACCCAGGCGCAGAGGGCTCAGAAGGGGCTGCTGTTGAACTCACCCCTAGACCTGCTTGTATATAAATGTAATGATTTCATGTTTTGGTGTGTGTTTCTTTAAATGTTTAGTTTGACTGCAATAATGTAAGGAGAGTGATAGAGGGAGATGAGTGTGATGTGATTGGGTGATAACTGGGAATGTGGGAGAAGGGGTGTCTCTGAGGTGATTCTGTGTTTTTGGAGAGAGGAGTGTGGAGAATTTTTGTTTTTAGCCTGTATGGCAGAAAAAGCACTTTGAGTCTATCCTGTATGTCTAAGACAAACTGTTTAGCCTGTGTGGCTAAGAGTGGCAGAGTTTAGCCTGTGTGGCTAAGGTTGTCAGAGTTGAGTTTTGGCGTTTTGAGAGACAGTGTGTGACACCCAGCTTTATCAGTTATATTTATAAGTTTCTTTCTTCAACAAGAGTTCAAAAATACCCAGAAACCTATTTTGTTCTTTTATAAATAAATTATTATTTGTTCAAACGTATCCCAGCAGTCAGAACAGTCCTTCCTCAGGGCCACATAGTCCTCTGAAGTGCCCAAACACAGGGTCATTCTACCATAACAGAGAGATTTGGAATTTTTAATTCCTGGTGGCAGCAGTAATCTACTAAATTTATGTGAACAGAGTGTATTTTAAAGGAAAAACAGTCTTCCCATTAAGGAGGACGTCACAATAAGATTTACAACTTTGAGGTTCATGCACTGCTCTTCTCCTCACAGCAACCCTGTGAGGGAGAATAGGCTGAGGCGGTGTGACCAGCTCAAGGTTTCTGAGTGAGCTTACATACCTGTCCAAATATAATTTTACATTCAACCAGGTAGGAAACATCTGCACTTGCCCCCCTTCTCAGTAGATTTCAGAATTGTTTCTCCCCGGTCTTCTAAATTTAGAAGCCCCTGAGATCCAACAGAACACAGTGCCAGGAACCATAGTTCAAGAAAGGCTCCTAAGCAGCTGCAGGCACGGTGGTGGGTTCTTTATTTCAGTTGTATAGTGTTGTTCTCCATTTCAAAGAGAGTGTATCGGTGTGCAACATCCAAGTGTGTCATTGGAAAGAAGAGCTGTGCATAAACGTGCTAGTTTTGGTCTCTGAAGGCTGACTAAAAGGAAGTTCAGAAATCAAAAGATTATGCATAATTATTTCACAAAGACTTCCCCGTGCTTCTACAGCCAGAACCCTCCAATCAACGTTGAGGCTTGGGGAAAACTGCACCGCAACCCTAAAAGGGATGCTTCCTCAGTTATAATAATATGCATAATTATCTGCAATAGATAGGCTAATTAACTTTCGATCCACCGTGCCTGCAGCTGCTTAGGAGCCTTTCTTGAACTATGGTTCTTGGCACTGCGTTCTGTCGGGTCTCAGGGGCTTCTAAATTTAGAAGACCGGGGAGAAACAATTCTGAAATTATTGAGAGGGGGCAAGTGCAGATGTTTCCTACCTGGATGAATGTAAAATTATATTTGGACAGGTATTCTTTGAAGCAAAGAGGGATGCCCAGGGTCAGTGTGTGTCTGCACAGTGTGTGGTCTTTAGGAAGGGGATGCAGTTAATTTCTCTACATCTGTTTTTTGAGAATCATACATGCCTAGCAACTAAGACAGTGGCACTTAGACAACTGCCAGACATTGGGCAGGCTTCAGGTTTGTAATTTCACACAAAGAGACGTTTTGATGGGAAATGCCACCCACT
>NW_015165278.1:485981-500423 GCF_001447785.1 Gekko japonicus
CACTACGCTGTTCGAGGAACCTGTGCTTCGAGAGAGGAGGGAATACATTTGGAATTAAGTGCCTTAATGACTTCTCCACAGTAAAGAGGGTTGGGGATCTTTGAGAGAACTAGAAATAAGCTATTTTGCACAGACTTGCAATTGCTAAGCTTGGGGGGGGCTTTCTGTGTATTTAGGGTGGAAAGAAAAATGTTTAAAAATTAAAACATGGAATTTGATTAATGTATGAAATTTGCTGCCAGAGGATGCCGTGATGGTCACAGGAATAAACGGTTTTGAAGGGGGATTAGATAGGTTCATGGAGGACAAGTCTATCAATGGCTACTAGCCATGGGGACTGAGGGGAACCTCCACATTCAGAGGCACTAAGCCTCTGAACCACAGAGCCAGGAGGCAACATGAGGGGAAGGCCTCAGCCTCTATGCCCTGTTGTTGGTGGTCCAGAGGAACTGGTCGGCCACAGGATGCTGAACCAGATGGACCATTGGTCTGATCCAGCAGTGCTCTTCTTCTGTTGCAGTTGTAAGCAGATTGGAAAAATGGCACAAGAGGAAAGGTTTGAACCTGTTTTTACTGCATGTTAGGATTGCCAGCTCCAGGTTGGGAGATTCCTGGGGATTTAAGGGTGGGGCTTGGGGCGAAGGGACTTCCGTGGGTACAATGCTATGCGGTTCACCCTCCAAAGCAGCTATTTCTCCAGGGCAACTGATATCCATAGTCTGGAGATCAGTTGTAATTCTGGGAGATCCCAGGCCCCACCTGGAGGTTGGTAACCCTGCTGCGTGTCGTGGTCTTGCTCCAAATGGGGCCCTTCAAAGCCACAAGAACTGTCCCAGTGCGGGTCCTACAAAACAGCACCTGACTGAAAATCTTCATCGCCACCCCAAAGATGTTTGTTAACATGTGGGTTTGCTCTAAATGCCTTTGGTTAAGCAGCATGCAATTTTCTACAACTGTTAAGGGAACCTAGAGGAATATGCAGAGATTTCCCCCCTGTTATAATAATAGAACTTGGGGCTACCCATTGTTGGTAGATTAAGGCAACCTTGGAAACCCTAAAGAAAAGGCAGGGACTCTGTCACTACATGGTCTGATGATAGTTTCTACTGTGAAAGGTTTTTAAAAGGAAGGATCGGACAAATTCACGGACAACAGGTCTTGCTATAGCTGCAAGCCATTGTGACCAAGCAGAATCTCCATGATCAGGGGTAGTGTACCGCTGAGTGCCAGCAGAAGGGGAAGGTTGATGGCTTTCTCGCTCTGCTTGTAAACTTCCCAGAGGCTTCTGGTTGGTCACTGAAAACAATGCTGGACAATGGAATTTTAGTTTGGTCCAACGGAATATTTCCTTCCTCAAAGGAAAAAAGAGCAGGGCCTTCTCAGCTGTGGCCCCTACCCTGTGGAATTGTAGCCCAAGTGCGTAGGCAGAGCTCTGCAAAAAGGGTTTCAATTTCAGGTTGCAGAAGGCAGCCCTCGAGGCAATCGCCGGTCTTTCCCTCCAGCCAACAGAGGTATGCATATGGAATAAATGAGTTCCACCAGTTGAAGTATCTGCATTTTCAAAGCCATTCAGTAGCCATCTGGCAAACCTTTCTCTGTCTCCATAACCCTCACATAGTCCGTTTTGTGTGATGCCTATGTGGAAATCCTTTTGTCTCCGCACCTGTCCTTTTGGTGTAGTGGTTAGGAGCGCGGACACTAATCTGGGAGAACCGGGTTTGATTCCCCACTCCTCCACATACAGCTACTGGTGTGACCTTGGGTCAGTCATAAGTTCTTTCAGAGCTGTTCTCTCAAGGGCAATTCTCTCAGAGCTCTCTCAGCCCCACCTACCTGACAGGGTGTCTGTTGTAGGGAGGGGAAGGGAAAGGAGATTGTAAACCGCTCTGAGACTCCTTCAGGTAGTGAAGAACGGGACATGAATCCAATCTCCTCCTCCTCCTTCAGGATACCAAGATAAACTAATCAAACATTAAAATTATTAACAATTCTTCCTGACACCCATCAGAATTCCTATAAAAACAGAGTGCTTGTCCTGCCTCGGTGTGCATTCTGAGGGCACCTATTTTGACAGTACCCCCAAGGTCCCTTCTTTGGGCCTCCTCCATATAGCGTGAAACGTTGTCTGTTTGTGCTATCCTCTTCACGACTTCTGCACATCTGGACAGGTAGTATAACCCCCATAACTGACCCTAAAACATTGCTATCATCACCTCTGCGTTTCTTGGGTCTGAATTGCGTGCTCTTTCTTGGTTACTTTAGTTTGATTGTAATCAGGGAAATTCTTTAATAACTGTTTAATCACCTCTTTAAATCTGGAGTCTTCCTACTGTACTGGGCCTTGGTATATATAGGTGTGTGATTCCTTGTACCCTTCTGGCCTCCTGTCTCATAGCTAATTTCACCCAACAATGAGACAGGCCACTTGTGGTAACAGAATGCACTCTCAAATGACACTTGTGCCCTATCAAACTTGTTGAGTTTCTGCAGGGCATGCAAAGCTGAATAGTCCTGGAACACGCTCCCACAGGCTTTGGCCAGGAGAGCTGTCAATCACAAAGTCTCGCCATCCATTGGGGGCTGCATGCCCATGTGTTGTCAACGTCCCGGCCACCCTCCCAACAGAACCGCCGCCCAGCCTTTCCACCTCAGTAAGCTGCGAGGTGACAGAGGTGGCGCGCGCTCCGGCGGCCAAAAGGACTTGCTCGCCTGGCACCCTGCCTTCTCGCTTCCTTCTCCCCCAGTCTGGCGGCTCTTCCTGCCTCCGCGGTGTGACGCCTGCTGCCCTGATGCCAGCTTCTGCTGCTTCGCCCAAACTCGCACTCCTCCGCCCCCCCCCCTCACTCCACGTTGGTCAAGGGCCGTGGGCCGGCTCTGGCGATGGTGCGGCCTCTGGGTAGCCTTCTGTCCTGCTGGCGACTGCCTGTGGCTCCCAGTGGGTACCGGCACACACCTGGCCCTGTGCTCCTCCACAGCTCCAGGTGGGTCAGGGGCCGCGGGCCGCCTCACGCTCGGCTGGGGCTGCAGGAGGGGGGGGAGCACAGCTCCTCCACGACACCACACTCACCCAGGCCCTCTTCTAGAAGGGCATTGCATTTCGGGCCGCAACGGGCCTTCCTCCTAGTATTTTATATTTGTTATTTTAATGTTTTTACCTTATTGGTTTTAATGTTGTAAAGTTGCCATGAGACCCTTTGGTGAGCAGAAACTACAAAAATCTAATTAATAAGTAAGAACACAGCTCTGTTTAGACTCCCTTCCACATTATTTCCGTTATTTATAGTCCACTTTTCTCCCTGGGACTCAAGGCAGATTGCACAGAGTGAGTCGATACAATCAACAAGATGGGACATCTTGTAAAAAAAGTGAAATAGGATTTGGGTAGGACCAATCGGGAGTCTAAAAAAACAGAACCGAGGCGAAGTAAAAGTGTTAGCACGGCACATTAAATGATGCCAAACTACACAATAGGATCCAGCACACAACAAACCACACCCAGAAGTCCAGACGACAGTCCCCAATAATTTATCCAAGTGACTTTGGGAAGCCTTTTGTACAGTGCTGCCCTGTTGCCTGTGTAGAAGAGCCCTCTTGAATAATTCAGTCTTGCATAGTTTGCGGAAAGCCAGAAGAGTGGGAGCCCAACTGATCTCCTCAGGCGGACCACTCCAAAACGTGGGGGCCACAACAGAGAAGGCACGTGAACAGAAGACCCTGTTTGGATGAGCAAAACTGTCGTGTTGGAGCATGGGGGGGAGAGACAGTCTCACAGATATGAGGGCCCAAGGCCATTGTTATGTATTACGTTATGTGGATAGCCTGACTTGGAGAATGAGCCTGAGCTTCAGTCACAAGCGCCATAGATTCTCCGTATCCTCAAATCAACAGCCTGATTGGCTGCCATTGTGCAACGGACCAATCAGGAAAGACTGTGACTTTTGGCGGGAACACACCCTATTGGTCCTAAGTGCTCACTAATGATTGGACCTTACTGTTCTAGGGGTGTGGTTTAGCCAGTTCCAAACTGTATATAAAGTGGGATTGTTCTGTGTGTGTGTGTGTGTTGTTGTTGTGTTCTGTTCCAATAAACTGAAATCAGTGATTGAAGAAAGAGCTGCCTGATCTCAAGTTACAACAGCCATGAAGGCCTTGTACGCGATGGCCAATACTTTCTTTTTTATTATTATTATTCTTTTTATTGTTATCAAACGTGTAACAACACAAAACACACACACACACAAAAACAAAAAACCCAACATCAGACAACAACGCGGAATCCCTCCAATAACATCACATTACCACTTTCTGGTTTTGCTTGTATATTGTACATTAATATCAAACTCTGATATTCTTCTCGCACCAACCATAAAAATGAGACCAAATATTTTGGAAAGCAGTTTCTTCTCTTCCTTGCAGTTCCAATGACAGATTGTCTAGTTCAGCTACACTCCATTAGTTTATGTATTAAGTCCTTTTTGGATGGTACTTCTTCTTCCAAATTTTTGCAAATTAAATCCTGGTGGCAGTTGTTATATGTTATGTGTACAATCAAATATTTATCTGACGTCTGCAAACTGTCAGGCAATATATTTAACAAAAATATTTCTGGGTCTAGTGGGATCTGAACACCCACTATTTGCGATACAATAGTATGAATCTCACTCCAATACTTTTTAAACCTATTGCATGTCCACCAGATGTGGTAGAACGAACCTACCTTACATTTACATTTCCAGCATATATTAGACCTGCTTGGAATAGAAACGCGCCCATCTGTCTGGTGGAAGATGCCACCTATAAAACACCTTAAACAAATTTTCTTTTAAGGAGACTGCCTTCAGATATCTCATAATCTGCCAAACCTTAGCCCATTTATATGATTCGATATTTTGTCCTAAATTTCTAGCCCAAGCAATCATGGGAACCTTGACTTCTTCATCACACATTTTATATTCTAATAAAAATAAATATACTTTTTGGATACGTTTAGTTTTTGTACCTAGCAGTATTTTGTCAAAATCTGTCATTTTAGTATAGAAACCTGTTTCCTTGTCTTTAATGTATCTGGACTCTAGTTGATTTCTTTCCCACCAAGTGAGATTTACCGTATGTCTTGATGTTGAAGCATTTCCTGTGATTTCAATTCGTTTTGGTTGTCTAAGAGTTCTTCATATCTAGATTTGCGTGCTTTAACCATCAAATTCGGATGAGAGAAGGCTTCTAAGTATTTTGGTACTTTATTATAAAAAAAGTGTTTTGATCTCATTCCAGGTTTTTAAGAGCGCTGCTCTAAGCAAATGGTGTTTGAAATATGTATGTGTATCTTGTTTTGTGTACCATGCGAAACTTGGTAATACAACCGCCAGTTGGGTAGGGCTAATCCGCCTCTCTCTTTCTTCTCTTGGAGTAGTTTTAGTTTAATTTACGTTTTTTTTCTTTTGCCAAATGAAATTTCTTGTCAGTTTTTCTAATTCTTTAAAGAAGGCTTGATTTCTAAGTATAGCTATATTCTGAAAGAGAAACAATATTTTTGGTAGGATGTTCATTTTGATGACTGCAGCTCTCCCCATCAGAGAGAGCTGTAAATTTTTCTACTTATCAAGATCTCTTTTAATATCTGAAAGAAGTTTATAGTAATTGTCCTGAGATAACGAGCTTAGTCTGTTCGTAATATAGATACCTAGATATTTTATTTTATTTTGAATGTCAAAACCAGTGATATTTTGTAATTCTTGGATTTGCTTTAGATTACAGTTTTTGGTCATTGTTTTCATTTTGTTCACATTAACTTTGATGCCTGCAAGTTGCCCATATTTTTGTAATACACTTTTCGTGTAGGCCATAGATCGGAGTGGGTCTTGCAATATAATTGCCAATACTTTCCACTGAGCCGGCTAACTGATGGGCGGCCAGTGGAGTGACTGCGGAAGGGGATTAATATGCATCCGCCACTGAGCTCCTGATAATAGGTGAGTGGCAGCGTTCTGTACCAACTGGAGTTTCCGAACTGATTTTGAGATGAGTCCAGTGCATTACAGTCATCTGCTCTCAATGTCATAGGTAAACGAATAGGTCTTGTGGTCTCTGACCAACAATAATTCAGTCTCTGCCACTGTATATAGATGTTTGAATGACTGTGTGTTGCCCTGGTGGGAGTTGTGGCTTGCCCAGAATACAGTCAATACGCCCATTAAAACATGTCCGCCTGGACACACTTCAGGGCTCTGTAACAAATAGTTTTGAATGGAATTTTAAAATTAGTGTTTTGTACCAGAATTTTAGTCCCTTGCGAGAGTTTCTCTTGAGCACCTAGCACAGGAGAAGTGGACAGTTTTTAAAATGAATGCCTTTCCAAGTACATTAAGATATAACAGTGATTTTTTTTTTTTAGGGCCAAGAATCTTACGGTCCTTGACACAGCCATAAAATATAGCTATCTCAGTACATCCCCCAAGCAAATCCCAGACTCAAAAATATATCGATCTCCTTTAAAATGCACTACATGTTGTTCCGTCACAGACGGGTAATCGTTACAGGGTTTCACGGAGGAAGTGCTTTAATTAGGAGGAGCTGATAGTTATTTGGCACACTTTCTCGAAAGTTTTATGGGCCATGTGGGAGGTGAACAGGAAATCACAGGAGATGGCGCGGAGAGGAGAAAAGGAAAACAGGGACAGAAGGGGAAAAAACCCACTTTCCGGGATTGTGGTCATTCCAGTATGCATGCAAACAGGGATCCATGGATAGCCATTGTAGGTGGGTTAGACCCTATTAAAAGATCACTGCTGAGCGGTCGGGTTAGAACGGATAAAAGGAAGTAGTCCTTTACCCAAAGAGTGATTCACACATGGAATTCACTGCCACAGGAGGTGGCGACGACTTCAAGAGGGAATTGGATAAGCATATGGAGCAGAGGTCCATCGGTGGCTATTAGCCACAAGGTATAGATAGGAACTGTCGGTCAGGGGCAAGTGAAGCACTCTATTCTTGGTGCCTGGGGGACAACAGTAGGGGGGCTTCTAGTGTCGTGGCCCCACTGCTGGACCTCCTGATGGCACCTGGTATTTTTGGCCACTGCGTGACAGAGTGTTGGACTGGATGGGCCTTTGGCCTGATCCAACATTGGCTTCTCTTATGTTCTTATAGAGTAGCAAGCAGGTTTTTGTGTTTGCCAGAAGTCTTCTTCAGTGTGAATGTTAATCAAAATAAAAAAGCAAAATAAAATTGGGGTGGGGACAGGCCTGTAGCCAGGATTTTTTTTGTTTGGGGGGTATTTAAATCTTTAAGGGGGCAGTTAAATTACAGTTAATTAAATTAATCTGAATGCCTGTCTTTAAAGGGGGAGGCTCCGAGCCTGTTTCTAGCCCTTCCTTTCAAGGGACAGGGCAGCGAGCGCATCAGTTCCTAGGGGGAAACAGCTCAGAGAGCATTTAGTTGCCTTCAGAAGGCATTTAAATACTTTTTGAGTTCCCTTCCACCTTCAATATATCTCCAACAACTCCCCTTTCTGCTAGCTCAGTACCTCCTAGGTCATGGTCAAAAATAAGGTTTCGGGCATGGCTATTTGTGGGACATGGCTTTTAATTAAGGCGGCGGGGCCCTGAAATGCCCCACTGTAGCTACAGGCCTGGGGGGCAGTGTTATTGGGCATGGCAAAAAGTCCAAGTCTTCCAAATCTTTAGAGGTTAACAAGAAGCATAAGGCCAAATTGTATAGGGGTACTTTGACAATCTATTGCTGCAGTCCTAAGCAGGTCTACTTAGAATCCTACACATCTGTTCAATGGAGCTTATTCCCAGTAAGTATCCTGTATGAGTACGGGTAGCAGATCTTTTCTGATTTGAAACATTTGGATGCAAGGTATGCATAGGGGAGTATTGGGGCTGGCACTTTCTTGTTGCAGTTAGATTTTTGATCATGTCTTTTTAGACTTGTCAACCACTTTGAGTTGTATTGAGGAAAAAACGGAATTAAAATATTTTAAATAAATGCACTTTTTTCATTTTTGTGAGTCATTCTTTAAAAATTCTGTCAGGTGCTTAGGGTGGGTAGAGGGAAAAGGAGAGGGACAGCATTTTGACAATGTGTACGTGCAAAGATGACAAACGAGATCGGGGAGAACACTGCAAGAACATGCATGAGCACAAACATGATGAACAAGCGGTGGGGAAAGTACTGTGAGAAAGGACGTGCACAAAACGTTTATGGTCCAGTTAGCCAGTTTCAAATTCCCCCCCCCCCTAAACTTTTATTTTGAGTGTTCCTGGGCACCGGTCACATATTGCAAACATAAACAGAGGAGCGATCAAGCATTCCTAGGAGGGAAGAGAAGAAAACCCCAAGGCATTTCTTTCACAAGGGGAGGTTCTGTGGGTCTGAGTACAAGCACTTTCCCAGGTTTTTTAGCTTTTATTGCAGAAAAAACAACCCTTCTCCCCAAATAGATATCCAGGCTTTCTACTTGCCTGGGAAAGCTGTAGGCAGCCTTATATCCAACTGAGCTTTAAGAAATAAGCCTGCTTCCTGCCATCCAATTCTTTGGCCAATAAGAGCAATGAATGGGATGCCTGACAAATATTTGGGTATTGGGACTGAGTAATAATGGCTGCCATGGAATTGGTGAAGCCACTTTATACCGAATCAGACCATTGGTCTCTGCTGTTGAGCCACGCCCCTTCCCGAGGCCAGTGGAGACGAGTAATAATGGCTGCCATGGAATTGGTGGAGCCACTTTATACCAAATCAGACCATTGGTCTATCAAATAATTGTCTACTAGTCAGACTGGCAGCAGCTCTCCAAGGTCTCAGGCTGAGGTCTCTCGCATCACAGGCAACCTGATCCTTACTGGAGATGCTGGGTACTGAACCTGAGACCTTCCGCATGCCAAGCAGATGCTCTGCTACTGAGCCACGCCCCTTCCCGTGGCCAATGGAGGCAGGCCGGTCACAAAATATTGGGACATTCCAAGCCCAGAAGTCCTCCTGTAATGGAGACAGGTGCTTCTGAATGGATGCTCTCTGCAGTCACAAAGGCAACACCTAATGGGATCTTCTAAAGTACCTCCTGCTTAGAAATGGTGCAGGAAAGCCGGGATCCAATGTTTGCTTTGAGGAAGAAGAGACACTGTTTGGGTTCAGTTTCCAAGGACAGGGGAGGCTTTTCTCCATGCACAAACACAGGGAGAGGTTGCCAAACCCAGAATCATGAGAAAGTCTGCATCTGTGGCCATTGGCCAAGCTGAGGGCACGTAGTTCTAGTGTACCTAACCAGGATGAACTCAGTGCTTTGCTAGTAGGTCAGCTGGTAGGGAGAGAACCAAAGTTCTAAGGGGGGGGTCTGTTCCATCTAAAACACCTTGAATTTTACCCCCAAGATTCAAGAAGAAAGTGCATGCCAGGGAATGTCATGGTGGTCAATGCAGCAACCACAGGTGCCATGTTGGGAACCGCTGATAGCAAAGTTCCTGCTGTCTAGCTCCCCCGCTGGAGGCTGCCAACTATTGCTTCTGCACGGTTGTCCTCTCCTCAGCACAAGAGCTAGAGGATTTCTGCATTTGAATTCGTCGAAGCATTCCCCCCCCAACCTACCTGCTTTAATTCATCTCGATTTATTATGGTCAAACCCAAGGCACTGATAATAAAAATGATCTTGCGTGCTGCATTCATTAATTTGTCTGTTCACCTCCGAGATAATAAAAGAATGCCAATAAACATTGATATATCTGCCAGCGTTTTATTGCTTTTAACAAGCTACCCCTTGATCCTTTAAATTATTTCCTCCAATAGACGAGCTTCCTGCTGTCAGGGCCAATTTCATTGGGAAGCATATTAATCTAAGCGATGTGGACACTTGAGTTCGATACCCTTTTGGCAAGGCGACAACAGCCAAAATCTTTGTATGCTACAGACTGTATTTGGAACATGTCCATTCCCTCATATGAGTCTTATGCTGGAGGAATTAGAGAGACTGACAATATTGCTAATTTTTGGAGACTTGCTAGATATCGTATAATCTTTCCCAACTCATTTGTCCGTGTACATTTAGCAAGGTGAAGTAGGGAGGAGAATAAGGATGAGAGAGAAAGGAAGTGGGTTTAGCAGGGCTCCAAGCTCCAGGTTGGGAAATACCTGGAGATTTCAAGGGTTGAGCCAGAGGAGGGCGGGGTTTGGGGAGGGGAGGGGCCTCAACAGAGTATAACGCCATAGAGTCCACCTTCTGAAGGAGCCATTTTCTCCAGGTTAACTGATCTTGGTCACCTGGAGATCAGTTGCAATCCCTGGAGATCCCCAGCCACCACCTGGAGGTCGGCAACTGAAAAGTACGCAGACGGAGAGTGATTTCAGCAAAGCGTACTTTATTTGAACAGGAACAAGACGACTTTGGCCGGCTCGCAGGCCGGCTTATATCCCCCGAGAAACCGCCACCCAAAACACACCCCTACTTCCCAATAGGTTATTTACAGTGGCCGAGAGTCCCATAGGCTCTCGGCCGGGAACCTAGCCCCCTGATTGGAGCGGGCTAGGATCCGCATAGTCCATTGTCTCTTGGAGCGAAGCTCGACGTTTGTGTCTGACCGTGTGGAGCCCAAGCTGGCCACGCGGTCTGGACCGGATACATTACGGCGACCCTAGGTGATGATGGAAGGGAAGAAGCAGGGAGCCAGGGAATCTCAGGAAAGTGAGCAGGGAGGGCAGGGAAAGGGAGACAAGTCAGGGGTTGTAGGGTTGCTGGTCCCCCCCTGGCAACAAGTGGGGTGGATTTACTGGCAGTGGGGGAAGGTCTAGCCCGGTGGAATGGTGACTGAGATGTTACTTCCGATGTGCACTGGAAGTGATGTCATTGCATCACTGTTGACACAGGAAACTCTGTTATTGGGGGGGGGGGACTCTATGGTAGAAGCCATTTTTACCTCAGAGTTTTTGCCCAAATACCAGAATGTCCTGTGTCATTGGCAATGCAATGATGTCACTTCTGCTACATGCCAGAAGTGACATTGCCATGTGTCACCGGTGAAATCACTGCCATACATGGCTAGGCCTTCCCCCACTGCTGGTAAGTCCTCCTGTGGGTAGAGTTCCCAGGTCCCCCCTGGCCACTCGTGGGGAATGGGGGGGGGGTAGGGTTGCCAAATCCAAATTGGGAAAGCCCTGAAGATTTGGAGATGGCGCCTGGGGAGAACAGGGACCTCAGTGAGGTACAATGCTATAGAATCCACCCTCCAAAACATCCATTTTCTCCAGGTTCACTGATCTCTCTAGTCTGGAGATGAGGTGTAATGCCAGGAGATCCCCAGGTCCCACCTGGAGGCTGGCATCCCTACCTGTTGGTCAGCTGACCAGTGATAGGGGGCAGTGGCTGAGGGCGGGGGATCCCCCACCAGGGCTTGGTAGCCCAGGCACAGGAAGGAAAAAGGGGGCTCCTCTCCCCCTTTTGTTACCCCACAAAAGTACTCCATCTTTCTGTGTTATACCTCTGAGGATGACAGTCACAGCTGCTGGCGAAACTTCAGGTCCCACAATGCCAAGACCACGGCCACACGGCCCAGAAAATCTACAACAACTAATGAACTCCGGCCGTGAAAGCCTTCGACAACATACTCAGAGCTCCCTTCAAAAAACTGTATGTTTTATTATATTTTCAGTCGGTTGGTCCTAAAACCACATGACTTTTGTTTCAAGCATTTTGTGTTGATCAATCTTTGTTCATTTTGTCTGCCCTGAATGTACACCAGCTATATTGAATGCTCCTGAATCCATGGGGGACGGGCCCCTCTATATCTGCTCTTTCCATATCATACATAATTTAATCAACCTCTTTTATGAATAAATAATAAAAAAACTGCATGGCCACAACCCTCCTAAATACCTGTGAGGCGCTCTGTTTTCCTTCAAGTCCTTCCCCAAGCCTGCCTTTCCATGAGGTCTTTGGCTTTATTCTTTAATCCTCCCCCTCGACTGAACTGACCCTGTATTCCTCCCATTTCTTTTCTCTCCTTTTCTCACCGTCAGTAGAGTATTTAGGCTGTAGGGCAGGAACGAGCATTTTTGCTTATTAATTTACTCATTTTTTATGGCACCTCTTCTGAGTTCAAAATGGTTTGAGAAGATAATAAGGCAGTGTAAATAGCAATAGAATCCCAACAAAACAACCACACAGCATGCAATAAAAAAACAGAATAACCAGCATCATCTTGGAGACAATGACCGCATCTTATTGCAACACTCTGTGAAGCATTATGGGTGTTAATGACACCGTATCCATTACAGAATATTGCCTGATTATTCTCGGCTGCATTCGTTGCCCTCTCTCCTATCATAAGCATCATTTTGGGACAATTATAAGACGTATATAATTTTATTCCCATGGGGATGGTAAGACTCAGGCTTAATTTTGCCGTGACGTTTGCTTTTTGGAGAGGAAGGTAAGAGGGTAAGCTGGAGATCTCCTAGGATTACTACTGATCTCCAGGCGACAGAGATCAGTTCACCTGGAGAAAATTGCCGCTTTGGAAGGTGGACTGTATGTCATTACACCCCACTGAAGTCCCTCCCCTCCTCAAATCCTGCCCTCCTCAGGCTCCACCCTCAAACTATCTAGGTATTTCCCAACCTAGACTTGGCAGCCCTAACTGTATGGGACTGTACCACATTGAAGTCCCTCCCCTTTCCAAATTCCACCGTCTTCAGGCTCCACCCCCAAAATCTCCGGGTATTTCCCAAGCTGGAGCTGGCAGTGGCAACCCTAATAGGGTAATCGCCACCAGGTAGGTTTTATGATAGCTCTTTTCAGAGTCTTGATTTTGGTGGACCAGGCTCTTTTTGTAGCAGGTACTCATTTGCATATTAAGCGACACACCCCTAATGTAGCCAATCCTCCAAGAGCATACAGAGCTCTTCTTACATGAGCTACTGCAAGCTCTTGGAGGATTGGCTACATTAGGGGTGTGTCGCTTAATATGCAAATGAGTACCTGCTACAAAAAGAGCCCGGTCCACCAAAATCAAGACTCTGAAAAGAGCTATCATAAAACCTACCTGGTGGCGATTACCCTATTAGGGTTGCCACTGCCAGCTCCAGCTTGGGAAATACCCGGAGATTTTGGGGGTGGAGCCTGAAGACGGTGGAATTTGGAAAGGGGAGGGACTTCAATGTGGTATAGTCCCGTACAGTTAGGGCTGCCAAGTCTAGGTTGGGAAATACCTAGATATTTTGAGGGTGGAGCCTGAGGGGGGGCGGGGTTTGTGGAGGGGAGGGACTTCAGTGGGGGGTAAAGCCATACAGTCCACCTTCCTGTCACCCTGAGCTTCTTGGAGGAAGGGCCCCCCCAAAAAAATGAAGGGGAGGGGAGAACAACGTAATAAAATGGCATAAAATTTCCCAAACATTAACAACAGAGAAGGAGAAGGAGAGGGGGGAGGAGGAGAAGATTGGATTTATACCCTGCCCTTCACTTGGAGTCTCAGAGTGGCTTACAAACTCCTTTCCCTTCCCCTACCCACAACAGACACCCTGTGAGGTAGGTGGGGCTGACAGAGTTCTCTCAAGGACTGCCCTTAAGAGCACAGCTCTGAGATAACTTGTGACTGACCCAAAGTCACACCAGCAGCTGCATGTGGAGGCGAAGGGGATCAAACCCAAACCACTATACCAAAATGGCTCTCTTAATCCCTATTATATAAATGCCTTCCATGGCAGAAGTGGCTCTCAGTCTACAGGCTGCACACAGAATCGCTGTCCATGGGCTCTCATTAGGGTTGCACCAGTTCTGGGTTGGGAAATACCTGGAGATTTGTGGGGTGAGCCTTGAGGAGAACAGGGATTGCGGAGAGGAGGGACCTCATCAGGTTACAGTGCCATAGAGTCCACCCTCTAAAACAGCCATTTTCTCCAGGGGAACTGACCTGTGTTGTCTGGAGACCAGTTGGAACAGCAGGAGATCTCCAGCCACCACCTGGAGGTTGGCAACCCTAGTTCAACTGCTAATGCAGGCAGGTGGACTCTATGGCGTATGTGGATGTGCTCCAGAAGAGTACCAACAATAATGCTCTACAAGGATCTGTGTGGGGTTTTTTCCCCTTTCGTGCCCTAGGCTTTCAAGATTTCCTAGGGGGCGCCAGCGGGCAGACAAAAAACCCCATCATTATTGCCTTCACCGGTTCCTACCGTTTGGTTGCTTAACATCAGCTTTTAGCCTGAGGGTTTTCCTAGTGCTACACGATTTCTCACCTGTCTGCAGAAATAATGAGGCAAATGAGCATTAAAAAGGATCTACTGAAAAGCAGCAAGACACTTTTAGCTGTAGTAATATTACCTTTGAGCAAGGCAGAGCCGAGACTGCTTATTTCCAGGCTCTCTGAAGGCAGGGATGGAGACATGGGGGGTGGGGCGGCAAAGTGAGGAATTCACAGCGGTGATCTTGGCTTGCTGTGGTAAGTCTGAAGT
>NW_015165278.1:501428-513270 GCF_001447785.1 Gekko japonicus
GCCTACAAAGCCTCTTGCATCCGGTTAGCAAAGCATAGTTGAGCTGCTCTACTTGAGATAAACTGCTTTCTTCTGTTTTCACCTCTTTGAGTGTCTGAATTTCTGTAGTGTGCTGTTTAAAATGTCTGCAGTGCTTCCAATACTGTCGCACTTCCCCCCACCTGCCGCCCTTTTTTGCTTTACGATTTTCCTTGGACTTTTTTTTAACGTTCTAATTTGAGTGCTAAAGCGCTAGACTTCAGTGCTACAGCAGCACCATTGAGGTGCCTTGGTGGTGAAATAGGGTGGGGCCATGGTCTTGGCCCCACGAACATGAAGTTGAGCAAACTTCAGAGGATGGCAGAAGACCGGAAGGCCTGGCATGATCTGGTCCATGGGGTCGCGAAGAGTCGGACTCGACTGTGCGACTGAACAACAACAACAAATGGTCTTGGCATTGTAGAACGTGACGTTTCGCCAGTAGCTGTGACTGGCATCCTCAGAGGTATAACACAGAAAGATGGAGTACTCTCTGTGTCAAGGTGAGTAGAAAAATGGTAGGCAGATCATTTATATCTACTCCAGAAGGTGGGTTAGGGCTGAGTCATTATCTTGTAGGAGCTCCCCAGGCTATGAACAGGTGGGGAAAGGAGCGTGGCACTGTTGAAATGGCCAGATCACTTCAGAGACAGATCATTATCGGAATTAAATTTGCTGTATGAAATCTCCACCCCTGTATCGCTTCACTTGGAACTGGGCCAACAATAGATAACATCCGGTTTAGGATGGTAATGTGAAAGAGGCCTGGCCCAAGTCTCTTTTAGAGAGCCAAATTTGCACAACCTATCCCAGGGTTCCCCAACATGGCACCCTTTCCTGGCACCCCCCACCCACCCAGTGAAAGTGGATAGGCCATGTGGGGCTTTTGTCCAGCAGGGCTTCTGACTGGCCATTGGAGATCCAACTGGCTGCAGATTTTTCAGAAGTTACTTCAGCAGCAGCTGCCACCACCACAACACAAGTATCTGTGTGTACGTAAGAGAATATTTTGAGCAATAGCTTCAATCCTGTTAAACAGAGCCTCTGCCTGAAATGCTGAAGAGTTACCATTGGTGGTAGAAAGTGCTGTCAAGTGACAACTGACTTATGGCAACCCTGTAGGGTTTTCAAGGCAAGAGATGTTCAGAGGTGGCTTGCATTGCCTGGTTAAGAACATAAGAGAAGCCAATGTTGGATCAGGCCAATGGTGCATCCAGTTCAACACTCTGTATCACACAGTGGCCAAAAATACCAGGTGCCATCAGGAAGTCCACCCAGTGGGGCCAGGACACCAGTATCCCTCCCACTGTTGCCCCCCCCAAAGCTCCAAGAATGCAGAGCATCCCTTGCCCCAGACCAAGAGTTCCTATCTATACTTTGTGGCTAATAGCCACTGATGGACCTCTGCTCCATATGTTTGTCCAATTCCCTCTTGAAGCCGTCCATGCTTGTAGCCACCACCACCTCCTGTGGCAGTGAATTCCATGTGTTAATCACTCTTTGGGTGAAGAAGTACTTCCTTTTATCTGTTCTAACCTGACTGCTCAGCAATTTCATTGAGTGCCCACAAGGTCTTATATTGTGAGAAAGGGAGAAAAGTACTTCTTTCTCTACCTGCGCTATCCCATGCATAGAGGTTCCGCGTCAAAACCCTGGGCTTTCTTATTGGTCTCCCATCCAATTACTAGCTAAGGCCGACACTGCTTAGCTTCCAAGACCTGAGGAGCCTGGTCTATCCAGATCAGGGCGAGTTACCATTAGAGTGATGCATAACTTTGCTCCCTGAGATTTTGTGGTCAGCTGTGCCTCTTGTGACAGCCATTTTGTGTCTGCACCCTCCATCCAGCATCCAAATTCTAAAGGTGCCCACAGGGTCAAAAAGTTTGGGGACACTTGTCCTAACAAAATTAAACCTCACTTTATTATGACTACTATTTCTCTGTCATTTTACCACGGCTAAGATAAGAGAATCATTTTTCTGCTCTTAATTAAGACAGACGCCTGTGAAAATATGGAAAGCTGTAATCCAGTTTTAATGCCTTGTTTATTGTACAGAACAATGCAATAAAGACCAGTACAACTCTGTAATCTGCCCCGAGTCTCAACGGAAAAACTAAGTGATAAGTGAAGTAAATAAATGTAGATATAAAATTCCAGTTGAAAAGAAGTGGGTAGTTTTCCTCTGTAGATCTAAAGAAGAAGCCTTTAGGTATTGCCATTTGGCAAGAAAAAAAAATAGATGCCTTTTGCAAACGTATTATTTTGTTGTAAATCCTCTCTTATGCCCCTTCTCTTGGAACATGAAACACAGTGGGATAGTGGGTGGGCGTGTGCTCATTTATACCTCAATAGCCAGAATGTGTTTTTAACTTTATACCTATTCTATATAATCCCCTTGGTGTGTTTCAGAATAGACATAATGCATGCATGTTTGTTAATGGAACTGAATTTGCTAGCCTGATTTAAGAAAATGTTTCTTTTGCATTCTTTATTATTATTATTATTATTCATTCGATTTATAAATCACCTATCCCCTACAATGTAAGGCTGTAGGTGATGTACAACCATTAAAAACAAGTTTAAAAAAACCCAAAAAAATTATGACTAAATTATTTCAGATGGCATTAAACAATTTCTTTGCTCCCCCACTCTGGACTGTGTTGGTTGCTGACTTGCAGGCAGGTGAGGAGAGGGCCGAAGCGAGGATGGAGGGAAAAAGAAGAATGAGAAGAGGAGGAGGGTGCCGGCTATGATGGAAAACCATTGCTGTCCTCAACCAGAGGCCTGGCGGAACATCTCTGCCTTGCCTTACAGGCTTTGCGGAATTGCATTAAGTCCCGCAAGGCCCTGGTGGTATTTAGCAGAGAGCTCCACTGGGTTGGGGCCAGGGCCGATAAGGCCCTGGGTCTGGTTGAGACAATTGGATGTCTTTAGGGCCAGGAGCATTGCTTGCCATTTGTATCTGTCACCCCAAGTACCCTACAATCCCGTGGCCATAGGAGACACAGGCATAGAAGGACTCTATCTTATTAAGGCTGAAGAATGTTAATTGACTCTTGAATAGTGTTGCCAACTTCCAGGTGGTAGCTGGATGTCTCCTGGGATTACAGCTGATCCCCAGGCAAGAGAGTTCAGTTCACCTGGAGAAAATGGCCGCTTTGGAAGGTGGGTGCTATGGCATTAACGCCCTAACCCTGCCCTCCTCAAGCTCCACCCCCCAAAATATCCAGGTATTTCCCAACCTGGTGGTGGCAACCCTACTCTTGAATGAAATAAAGTCAAATAAAATGAGGTCTCATGATGAAGGGCAAGGGTCATACATGCAGGTAGTAGGTCACCATCTTCCAAGAATCCTCTCCACGTCCTCAGAGTGGACAAAACCAAAGGTATCCCACACAACTGGACGGCACCCTGGGACCATCTGATCCTGTCACTGCTAACGTAGTGTTCAAGTTTGAGTGGATATGAGAGATTTTATCCACAACATGCTTAGCAAAAATGGTCACAGTGGGCTGCAAAGCAGTACACCTCTTCTTGCAGTACAGGCTCCCATAGGCCCCTGACTGACCAGAACAGTGGCACAGGTCTATGCCGTGCACATGGCCATGGTAGCGGAGAAAAATGGTTTCTTCACCATCACTGCCACTGAGTAGGTTTTAAAATGAGCTCTAGCCGGTGCCTTGTTTGGGGTTGTTAGCTGTTGTTTGGGAAATATCTGGAGATTTTGGGGGTGGGGCCTGAGGAGGGCAGGGTATGGGAGGGGAGGGGCCTCAGCAAGCTATAATGCCATAGAGTTCCCCCTCCAAAGCAGCCACTTTCTCTAGAGGAGCTGATCTCGATCATCTGGAGATCAATGGTAATAGCGGGGATCTCCAGGTGCCACCTGGAGGTTGGCAACCCTTGTTGGGTTCATCCCAAGCCTTTCTCCACTGTCACTCTAACCCTTGCCTTTTCATTCCCTGCAGCCCCTTCGTAAGCCAAGGGACTACCCGGGATCACAGGCCTGAGAAAGGGCACCTAGGAGCAATCAGGTTAATTGCCCAGGCATCAGGTTAATTGCCTGGGAAATTTCCTCATTCTAGAGGTCAGCCACGGCATCAACAGGAGCACATATCAGCAGGTAAATCACATAATGCCATTTGAAAACCAGTTGGCTTCAACAGGCAATGGGGCGGATCATTGTCAGCAAGCTGCCAATGAGTCTGTGATAGCATAGAAGGACTCTATCTTATTAAGGCTAAAGAATGTTTGAACTATTGGGACAATATTCCCATATCTCAGAATGGTAAGGAACTACTTACGTTACTTTTTGCTGCCGCTAAGACCTCTATTGCTAACAATTGGAAGGGTCAGAAACCTTTATCTATACACTCATGGTATTCTAATCTCTGGACCCATCTGCTGATGGACAAGATCACAGATAAATTAGAATGTAACGAAACTTCATATAAATATGACTCTTTCTTCGGAAGATGGTCCCCAATCTTGGAGAATTTAGAATATGTATTGGAAAGAATTAGCAGTACTCAACAGTCTCAATATTATAATTATATTCGCCGTGACTGGGTATTATAATTATGTTAGAGGATGTATTGTTTTGCTTCCATATTCAAACCGCTCCTTAAAACTACACTGCTTTTGCCTTGATACACTATTTTTTTCTTTTGTTCTGCCTAAATGTAGTTGGTCTATGTTGTAATGTTAAATGTTATTATATTGTTATTATATAATTAAAAAAATATTTTTTTAAAAAAAGAATGTTAATTGACTCTTGAACAGTGTTGCCAACTTCCAGGTGGTAGCTGGATATCTCCTGGGATTACAACTGATCTCCAGGCAAGAGAATCCAGTTCACCTGGAGAAAATGGCCACTTTGGAAGGTGGACCCTAACCCTGCCCTCCTCAAGCTCCACCCCCCAAAATATCCAGGTATTTCCCAACCTGGTGGTGGCAACCCTACTCTTGAATGCAATAAAGTCAAATAAAATGAGGTCTCATGATGAAGGGCAAGGGTCATACATGCAGGTAGTAGGTCACCATCTTCCAAGAATCCTCTCCACGTCCTCAGAGTGGACAAAACCAAAGGTATCCCACACAACTGGACGGCACCCTGGGACCATCTGATCCTGTCACTGCTAACGTAGTGTTCAAGTTTGAGTGGATATGAGAGATTTTATCCACAACATGCTTAGCAAAAATGGTCACAGTGGGCTGCAAAGCAGTACACCTCTTCTTGCAGTACAGGCTCCCATAGGCCCCTGACTGACCAGAACAGTGGCACAGGTCTATGCCGTGCACATGGCCATGGTAGCCGAGAGAAATGGTTTCTTCACCATCACTGCCACCGAGTAGGTTTTAAAATGAGCTCTAGCCGGTGCCTTGTTTGGGGTTGTTAGCTGTTGTTTGGGAAATATCTGGAGATTTTGGGGGTGGGGCCTGAGGAGGGCAGGGTATGGGAGGGGAGGGGCCTCAGCAAGCTATAATGCCATAGAGTTCCCCCTCCAAAGCAACCACTTTCTCTAGAGGAACTGATCTCGATCATCTGGAGATCAATGGTAATAGCGGGGATCTCCAGGTGCCACCTGGAGCTTGGCAACCCTTGTTGGGTTCATTCCAAGCCTTTCTCCACTGTCACTCTAACTGCTTCCCTTGCCTTTTCATCCCCTGCAGCCCCTTCATAAGCCAAGGGACTACCCGGGATCATAGGCCTGAGAAAGGGCACCTAGGAGCAATCATGTTAATTGCCCAGGCATCAGGTTAATTGCCTGGGAAATTTCCTCATTCTAGAGGTCAGCCACGGCATCAACAGGAGCACATATCAGCAGGTAAATCACATAATGCCATTTGAAAACCAGTTGGCTTCAACAGGCAACGGGGCGGATCATCTTAATTGATCACTCACCCCTGTGGAATCTTGGTATCCCTCTAAATCTAAACCCCGGCAAGTTTGTGATCTGTCTATGACAAGGAGATTGTCTTAAAATCTCCATACCTTCAGATCACCTTATTCCTGCCCAGAACAAAACACAAGATGAGGAGTGTGACCTACCCAGTGTATGGGGCCTGTTATCACTTGAGACAGGCCCATGGTTGTCATAGAAACCATGAAAATCCTGAGCCACTCACAACAAGGTAGGCTTGGAAGGGATGTTGAGGTCCCCCAAGACAACCAGCCTTGGAGTCCTCAACACCACTTCCAAGATCACCTCCACCAGCTGAGGCAGAGGGATGACTGGAGAGTTTTGCAAAATCCATTGTTTTGATTTATTATGATGCAATGAACTTTAATTTGTATGACACTATTTTTATATTGGAGCCATAGTGGCTCAGATGTTAAGATGCTGAGCTGCAGACCGGAAGGTCAGTAGCTCAGCAGTTCAAGACCCGTGTGCGGGTGACGGAGTGAGCTCCCATTTCTGGCCCCAGCTCCTGCCAACCTAGCAGTTCAAAAACAAGAAATTGCAAGTAGATAAATAGGTACCACTTCAGTGGGAAGGTAACAGTGTTCCATGCATCTTGATGTTTAGTCATGCTGGCCACATGACCATGGAAAAGCCTTCGGACAGCGCCAGCTCTTCAGCTTGGAAATGGAGATGAGCACCGCCCCGTAGAGTCAGATTCAACCAGCTTTCGAGCAAGGGAAACCTTTCTCTTTACCTTATTTTTATATTGATTATGGTCAGAAGTCATCCCAAGACCCCCCCAGGCTGAAAAATAGGATAGAAATCTGCAAAACAAGTAATATATTAAAAACCTGTTAAATATCATGTCTGCTTTTAAATTCACCTGGAATAGCAGGGAGACTTTTTAGGGCAGGGCACTAGAGAAAAGATGTTGCGCGATGCACAACATCACTGCTGGGTGAAAATCAGGATGTGATGTCACACTGCATAGTCGAGTGACATTCTAGGAATTCTACCAATCTCTATGGTTTTTACCATGAAGATTAGTGGGATTCTTAGAGCACCACTCAACATGGTGATGCCACCCATCGCACAATGTCTCCCCCCCTTTCCCCCCCCAACACTCCATTCAATGAAGGTGTGGGGCAGGAAAACATGGCTGGGAGGTTGCCTGCTATAAGCAGGCAATGGGGAAGCCACAATCAAATTCTATTTGAACCTCCTCAGGAAAGCTCCTCCATTAGCATGTTCATAGCCTGGGGAGCTCCTACAAGATAATGACTCAGCCCTAACCCACCTTCTGGAGTAGATATAAATTATCTGCCTACCATTTTTCTTCTCACCTTGACACAGAGAGTACTCCATCTTCCTGTGTTATACCTCTGAGGATGCCAGTCACAGCTACTGGCGAAACGTCAGGTTCTACAATGCCAAGACCATGGCCACACAACCTGGAAAATCTACAGCAACTAATCAAATTCTATGTTATGCAAAAAATTTAATGAAAGTTGGATTCTGGTCTAACACATGCCCTTTGCAACTCATAATTCTTACAGAAATGCAGAGACGCTATAATAGACGTCTTCCAAATGACAGGCAGGGTGCCAGTAATCCCTCCCTTCAGGTTTTAGTTAAATATAGGCCTCCTCCGCTCATTTCCCCCACCCCCGCATCAGAATCTCAATATGGGAGTCGTTCAGACAAAACTGCAGACTTATTACTTGTAAAGTAATAGAAAATCCCTTTCACATTAGATGCCATCTCTGTGTAAGTTCCTCCAGAAAACCAATTATGCAAAACTGATTGCAAGGCGTTCTCTGGGTTAGGAAATTAAATCCGCTTGGACTTCAGCAGAACCTCTGGAGATTGCCGCCTGTTTCTGATATTTCATTTCTCGTGGAAGTGGAAGCTGGAGGATGGAAATAGCTCCGTCGCAAAATCAAATCGGGTGAAAAGGAAGGGAGACGGGACGACGATTTGCAGACTGGTCTGACGTGTGATTACTTCTAAGTACTCCTTAGTAAATCCGGTGGCGTTCACCTGGATTTATTCTTGGATTAGTGTTTGCGGGAGTACACCTTTAGCTAATTTTTACCCTGCTAGGCCAGGCCAGTGGAGTTTAGAGTGGTGAACTGGACATGGGTCTGTTTCCCTGCTCAGAGCTAATTTCCCACATATATTCCTGTCCTCATAGAACCGAAAAAACTCTTCCTATATGAACCACCCCATGTTTTCGAGAGTTGCCAAACCTCCGTGTGGCACTAGAGTTGCCAACTCCAGGTTGAGAAATTCCTGGAGCTCTTGGGGGTGGAGCCTGGAGAAGGCAAGATTAGGGGAAGGAAGAGAGCTCAGTGGGGTACAGTGCCACAGAGTCCACCCTCCAAAGCAGCCATTTTCTCCAGGGGAACTGATGATCTCTGTTGCCTGTAGGTCAGTGGCAATTTCAGGAGATCTCCAGGCATCACCTGGAGTCTGGCAACCCTATGTGGCACCTAGAGATCTCCCGCTATTACAATTGATCTCCAGATCAGTTCCCCTGGATAAAACGGCTGCTTTGGAGGGTGGACTCTATGGCATTGTACCCCACTGAGGCCCCTCCCCTCCCCAAACACTACTGACCCCAGGATCTGCCACCAAATCTCCAGGTATTTCCCAACCCAGAGCTGGCAACCCTAATGTCTTTACATATGTGGAAAGATACTTTCTGAACCTCTAAGTGGACCCAGTGACGTTCTGGAGCAAAGACTGAGAGAGAGAGAGAGAGAGAGAGAGAGAGAGAGAGAGAGAGAGAGAGAGTTGCTTGCCTGGAAGTCATAGCCAGTGTTCCCTCTAAGCTGAGTTAGTGTGAGCTAGCTCACAGTTTTTTAGCCTCTGGCTCACACATTTTTGTCTCAGCTCGGAAGGATGGCTCTAGAGCTAACTGATTTATGCAGTAGCCAAATCACTCACTCACTACTTTAATGCCAGTAGCTCACAAAGTAGAATTTTTGCTCACAAGTCTCCATAGCTTAGAGGGAACATTGGTCATAGCTGACTTCTGATGACCCCTACTGGAATCTTGGACATTTTTCAGAGAGGTGGTTTGATATTACCTGCCTGTGCATCCCAGCCCTGGATACGGTTTACTTATAAAATCTGGATACACAAAAGGGCCTGTGTTTCAACGGCAAAGGTACCGGCTGCGGTCACACACACTAAATAATCCACTTTTAGTCCATTTTCAACGCACTTTCCAACTGGATTTTGCCAGTTCACACAGGTCCTTTCCGCATTTGCCTGCCACTCCAGATTTTCTCAGTGTTTGAGTCAAGGCAATTTAAGTCCAGGGCAGAACAGCATCCAAATAACCCGGGGCAACAGCAGGCTGAAACTGGGCTGACCACTGAAGGGAGGTGACGGTAATATAGAATGGGGAGGGGGGGAAACCTGGAATAAAAAGAAGGTTGAGCTCGGTTTTAGTGTAGAATTGCTCGGAGGACATGGATTAAAAGAAGAGTACAGAAAGGGCCACAGTAAAATCCTGTTGGAAAGTGCACTGAAAGTGGATTGAAAGTGGATTATTCAGTGTGTGTGTGTGACCTCAGCAAAGTGGATTATTCAGTGTGTGTGTGATCTCACCCACTGTATCTGCTCACAGGCTACCTCTGCACATGGTTCTATAGTGCACTATCAGTGCACCAGAGCAGCCATTCACCCCTGGATTGTTTTGACAGATCAGGAAAATCCAGTTAGAAAGTATGGCTGGAATGCAGTGATGCTGCTGTTACCCAACAAAAAATGTGTGGAGGTGCTTTCCTGGAGGAGAGGCTGTTTTCATGAAGGGCGGAGAGGTTGCCTCCGGGGCTGTGCCCCTCTCTCACCGGCTCCTGGGGCGTGAACAGAAGTTCCCGACTGGAAAGGAGGAAGTGAGCAGAGGTTTCCTTAACGGGGAGAACTTGTTTCCCTCAGGGGCTGGGACGGGGTCACTTGCTCTGCTGCTGCCTGCCTTTTAGCCTGTGGGTGGCAAGTAATACCTGAGAAATGTGGTGGTTTTCTGTTGGTGGTTTTGTGGGTTGACAGGGATCAGTTCCTCTAGAGAAAATGGCTGTGTTGGGGGATGGAGTCCAGGTGTAATTGCACCCAGACCTAAAAGTTCCTTTTTGAAAAAAATAATTTTTATTGATCATTTCAGAATTTATAACCTAAAGTACCAAAAAAATTCCAACCACAATAACAAAACTGTAGGAATCACAGTCAGAAACACAAAGTCTCTCATTGATACAGGTAAATATATCAAAGAGCCAGTTTGGTATAGTGGTTAGGAGGGCAGACTCTAATCTGGGAGAACTGGGTTTGAGTCCCTACTCCTGCACATGCAGCTGCTGGTGTGACCTTGGGTCAGTCACAAGTTACTTCAGAGCTGTTCTCTCAAGAGCAGTTGTCAAAAGAGCTCTCTCAGCCCCACCTAACTCACAGAATGTCTGTTGTGGGGAGGGGAAGGGAAAGGAGATTGTAAGCCACTCTGACACTCCTTTAGATAGTGAAGGGTGGGGTATAAATCCAATCTACTCCTCCTCCTCCTCCCCTCTCGCTTCTTCTTCTTGATGTTTAACCAGAAGTTAAGGTGAATATTGTAAAATCTTTAACAGAACAATAATAATAAGATACGCACAAGTACTATACATTATTTTAAGTATAGAGGGGTCTCAATAACAAAGAAGAAAAGTTTTGTGATTGGATTGTAATATGTGATTACAGTCCACCTGATCACTGTCCATCATGTCCAGGAGCGGAAGCTACTTGGCCATCTGAGTAGAAACATCTCTGTCATCGTGGACGCCAGATATACAAACAGGATTTTTTTCTAGTATGAAATAGTCCCATATCTTAAGAAACCACCAGTGCACCGCTGGGGGACCGCTATCTTTCCACTTAAAGGTAAGGTAAAGATTTCTCTTGCTCGAAAGCCAGTCGAATTCATCTCCAGGGGGCGGTGCTCATCTCCGTTTCCAGGCCAAAGAGTCAGCGCTGGCCGAAGACATTTCCGTGGTCATGTGGCCGGCATGACTAAACAACAAGGCACACGGAACGCTGTTACCTTCCCACCAAATTGGTACCTATGACTTGCAATTTCTTGCTTTCAAACTGCTAGGTTGGCAGGAGCTCCTGCTAGGTTGGCAGGAGCTGGGGCCAGAGACGGGAGCTCACTCTGTCATGTCATGTGGCACTAGGGTCTCGAACTGCCAAACTATCGACCTTCTCATCTACAGTTCAGCATCTTAACCTCTACGCCACCTCGGCACCCTAATTACCACCTTAGCAGCTGTCAAAAGTGTTACTATGAGATCTTTTCTGCTAGCTGGAGGCATCTTGCCTTTCCATAGATTCAATAAAATCAAAGGAGGGTCGAAAGGTTATTAGCCTAATTTGTGTGATAGCCTGACCTAAAAGTTACTTGACCTTCTAATTACATTTCAGGAAACAGAAAACCGAAAGTTTAATTGTACATAATGAATCACATATTAGCCACAATGTACTACTGAGTCATTTGTGCCTAACTGTGCTTGATTGGGGGTGAGGATAATTAAAATTTCAAAAGAGCTTCCTGCTGTGCTGTCCCCTTTTCACATCACTAGCAGCCCTCTTTCAGACAGCTTTATCCCATAGTAAGTTACACTCAGGGATCATTTTGTAGAAAAAGAGGTGCAGGAGCTCATTAGCATAACTCATTAGCATAACTTATTTGCATATACCACACCCCCTGACATCACCAGAAGTGTGTCAGAAGGCAACACCCACCGCTTAGGCTCCACTGGACTGTTTTGGATTGTTAGCTATTGGGGGGGGGGACGTGCAGATCTGTCCTTGCAGAGGAGGGAGAGCTTGTACCTGAATAAAACTTGGACTTAAAGGTGCCACTGGACTGTTTTGGACCGGGGGGG
>NW_015165278.1:513768-520670 GCF_001447785.1 Gekko japonicus
AACTCAGACGTGATCCGGACGGCATTTTTCCCACTCGGCTTGGCTTGGCTGGATGACATCAGCTCTTCCTCTCCAGGACTCTTCGAGTCGCAGCTCCATACTGCCACCACCTGGCCGGAATGGCCCATTACAGGCTTCTTGTTGCCGAAGAGATCTTCTAGGCTTTTGATCTTGCAAGCCGAACCTTCCGTTCGCTGGCTAACACCTCCCCCACGGGCGGGGTTGGTTTGCCCACCCTCTCTAAGGAGTGGTACCCATTTTATCTACTCACTGAAGCTTTCAAACTGCTGGGTGGACGGCGAGTTGGGGACAAGGCTGGTAGCTCACACCAGCGCGGGGCTAGAACTGACAGCAGTCCTGTTCAGCTCAGATGTTACTTGTAACGAGAGGATAAATCCCCTGTGCCACCTAGCATCCCTAGGGCCAGGGGGGACCAAGCGATTTTGTGTCCTGGATCTCAGTGCCTTTGGGGGAACATATGGGGAAAGGCGGTCCCTCAGGTAGACAGGCCCCAGACCATTAGGGGCTTTAAAGGTCAAAACCAGCACCTTGAAGCATATCCGGAACGCTATTGGCAGCCAGTGCAGTGACCTCAGCACAGGTTGGATGTGTTCCTTCATGGGGAGACCCATCAACAACCTGGCTGCGGCATTCTGCACCAGCTGCAGCTTCCGGAGTTGCCCCAAGGACAGCCCCATGTAGAGAGCATTGCTTCTCTAGAACAGGCGAACGCCTGGGTCCAGGAACTAACCAAAAGATAAGCAGTGTAACGTAAATAGCCTATAAGCAGTGTAACGTAAATAGCCTATCACTGGGAGTGGGTGGGTGTTGGCCGTGGTGTTTTGCATGCTTATAAGCAGGGCTTCAGCCCTGCTAGCTGGTCTTGTAGTTTGCTGAAATCACTTAATAAACCAGAGCTGATCACTGCAATGTGTCTAGAACCCAGTATTTAACACCTGGAGGAAATGGCTGCTTTGGAAAGTGGATTCTTTGGCATTATAGCTGCTCAAAGCCCCTCCCCTCCCCAACCCCACCCCCCAAAAAACTCCGGGTATTTCCCAAATGGAGCTGGGAACCCTAGATGAACAGGTCTGAAGAAAATGAGTTTAAAAACAAAGTCGCCGGCCCTCGTGATTTCCGGCTGTGATTTTCGAACACTTTGCAACGTACGTTAAAGGTGACCCAGTAGGACAGTTGGACTGCAGTGTTCGTGGAGGAGCTGATACATATTTAAGAACCTTCCTTGTTTGAAGAATGGAAAAGCTCCTGTGAGCAGAATCTATTCCCACATCCAGCAATTTGCTTCGCGGTGGCAAAGGGAGGGCCCCGTTTCCCTATGGGTCCCGTTGCGAAATAACACAGACAATGGGACTTTTCGACATGGCCTTTCCTCAGTTTTGTTTTTATGCCGATGCAAATTAAAAAAATAAAAATAAATAAAAAGCCGGACTGTATTAATCTTTTCTGCCGAGCTTGTGGCTGTTCTCTTGCTGCTATGCCAGACAATGTGGCTTTGATTGCTTTCCCTTCCTGCCAAGCCTTCTGACTGTAAAAATGCATAATCTAAAATGAAAAGACACGTCCAAGACATCAGACCAGGCATGAGTGTATTGGGGGACTTAAAAAAAATATATATAGGGGTAATTAGGGACCAGTGCCTGCGAAGGGAATAAAATGAGGGAGCGTGCGCACAAGCTTTGATTAGCACCACAGGATTTATAGGCGGCTGGAAACCGCTTGCTAAACACACACAAAGATTGGGGCAAGGAGTCTTAAAATAGAAAAAAAAAAAGCTGAAGCGGTATGATGCCAGATGGAGAGCATTTCATTTCTATAAAGACCCTAAAGAGCCTTTTTGCCTAACGCCGAACCAAAGCGCCGGGCACTTTCCGTAACGGCTGCCATCAATCGCAGGAGCAACCAACCCGATGCCTTTCTCTTTCCGTGCCCTGTCATTAAAATGATTATCGTGTGATTTGACCCGCAGGTAATGAAGCAAGAAAGAGAGCACGGTGGAGCCAGAGGTAAATGCCAGCGTCTAAATGAACGATAAATTAAAATGGTGGAAAAAAACCTTGACTCCGTTTTATGGCTCAAAAAACGGGGAGACTTTCATTAAAACGCAAGGAGGACCTCCTCAATCAGACCGATGGCCATCTAGTCCAACCTCCAGTTTCCCATGGCAGTTAGTCAGCTGTCACAGCAGAGGCATGGGGGCCTAGTCTCCTCCCTAAGGTTGCCAACCTCCAGGTGGTAGCTGGAGATCTTGTGCTACTACAACTGATCTCCAGGCGACAGACAAAATGGCCACTTTGGAAGGTGAACTCTATGGTGTTATATCCCACTGAAGAAGAAAAAGAGATTGGATTTCTACCCCGCCCTTCACCTGGAGTCTCAGAGCAGCTTACAAACTCCTTTCCCTTCCCCTCCATTGGAGGAACGGGGAATCAAACCGGGTTTTCCCACATTAGAGTCTGTGGTATGTATATAGTTGGCCTCCTGGCCATTTGTCTTTGTCTTAGTTGTGTAAGAGTCAAGCGTGCACCATGTTATGGAAGCTGAGTGGGCCTAGCCACGCGGTCAACCCACTACACAATAGATTTCTACCCCGCCCTTCACCTGGAGTCTCAGAGCAGCTTACAAACTCCTTTCCCTTCCCCTCCATTGGAGGAGCTGGGAATCAAACCGGGTTTCCCGTCTTAAAATAGTGTGGCGTGCTCCAAACCGCTACACCAAACTGGCTGTACACCAAAGACCCTCCCCTTCCCTCCTTCAGGCTCCACCCCCTACTCCTTCCCGTATTGTTGCTCCACAGGAAGTAGCATTCAGACATACACTCCTCTGAACATGGAGGCCCTATTCAGGCCATTACGGCTAATAGCTACTGATGGATCAGTTCTTCATGGAGTTCTCTAGTGCCCTTTTAAAGCCATCTAAGTAAGTTGGCATCATAACATCCTATAGTAACAGAATGACCAGGTCCCCCCTGGCCGTTGGAGGGAGATGGAGGGCAGGGTTGCCAGAACCAGGTTGGGAAGCTCCTGGAGATAATGGAAGAGGAGCCTGGGGAGGACAGAGACCTCTGTGGGGTATACTGCCATAGAGTCCACCCTCCAAGGCATCCATTTTCTCCAGGCGAACTGATCAGGGGTCATTTCCTGCAGGAGTGCACAGGAGCGGAGCTCCGGCAGTAAAGAGCCCAGGGGGCAGGCACATGCAACAAGCCCCACCCCCTGCTCCCAGCAGCCCTCAGTCAGAGCAAGAAGCCGCCAGGTAAATTGCAGAAATCCCCCCGACCACCTGGTCCAACAGTCCAGTGGCACCTTTAAGACCAAGTTTTATTCAGGTACAAGCTCTCCCTCTTCTGTGAGGGCAGATCTGCATGTCTCCCCCCCAATAGATAGCAATCCAAAAGAATCCAGTGGAGCCTGAGCAGTGGGTGTTGCCTTCTGACACACTCCCAGTGATGTCAGGGGGTGTGGCATATGCAAATAAGTTATGCTAATGAGTTATGCTAATGAGCTCCTGCACCTCTTTTTCTACAAAATGACCCCTGGAACTGATCCCTGTGGTTTGGAGATGAGCTGTCATTCTGGGGGAACCCCAGGTTCTACCTGGAGGCCGGCATCCTTATGTGTTAGTGAGGCCCACCTCACAAAATTCTGGGAGATCGCCAGGCCCCACCTGGAAGTCAGTAACACTAGGGAGAACTCAAGGCTTGGCATTACAGCATGAGTCTTTCGAGTGTAAATCTCAGTGTAAAGGAACAAGGATGGAGCCTAGTAAGCCTTTGGCAGAGCCAGAGCAGAGCATGACTGGATCGTATTTACCGCGCGCTGAAAGGGCAGCATAGAGCTTCTCGCCATTTTCAGTAATGTCCTCATTTTTATTAGAGACATGCTCAGATTTTCTTCTGTTTGGGTGAGCTCTGATTTAGTGTAGGAATATAATTGCCACTTAACATTTATATATAGAGAGAACTAAACGTACCAGATAACGTCACAGGATCATTCAGCTGGAAAGGGAACAAAAACGAGTGCCCGTCCCACTTTCTTCCAGGGAAGGGAGTGCAGCTCAGCAGCAAAGTATGCAGAAGGTCCCAGGGTCAATCCCTGGCATCTGCAGATAAAAATATCAGGAAGAAGAAGAAGAAGACGAAGAAGAAGAAGAAGACGAAGAAGAAGAAGAAGACGAAGAAGAAGAAGAAGACGAAGAAGAAGAAGAAGACGAAGAAGAAGAAGAAGACGAAGAAGAAGAAGAAGACGAAGAAGAAGAAGAAGACGAAGAAGAAGAAGAAGACGAAGAAGAAGAAGAAGACGAAGAAGAAGAAGAAGACGAAGAAGAAGAAGAAGACGAAGAAGAAGAAGAAGACGAAGAAGAAGAAGAAGACGAAGAAGAAGAAGAAGACGAAGAAGAAGAAGAAGACGAAGAAGAAGAAGAAGACGAAGAAGAAGAAGAATTATACCCCACCCTTCACTACCCAAAGGAGTCTCGGAGTGGCTTACAATATCCTTTCCCTTCCTCTCCCCACAACAGACACCCTGAGAGGTAGGTGGGGCTGAGAGAGCTCTCTCGAGAACTGCTCTTGAGAGAACAGCTCTGAGAGAACTTGTGACTGACCTAAGGTCACATCAGCAGCTGCATGTGGAGGAGTGGGGGAATCAAACCTGGTTCTCCCAGATTAGAGTCTGCGCTCCTAACTGTTCCCTAACCGCTATACCAAACTGGGTTTCTGGGGATTATGAAGGGGTATTAGAAGAGGCAGAATCAAGACTGTGGCAGAACCAAGCCTGTAGCTCAGAGGTAGAGCCTCTGCCTGGCTTGCAGAGGGTCCCCGGTTCAGACCCCGGCATATGAAAGACCTCTGCCTGAGACCCTGGAGAGCCACTGGTCTGATTCAGTATAAGGCAGATTCATGTGGCCACATGTGTGTGTTCACATGAGAAGGGGTCCTCTTTTTAGGGAAGGGGCTGTGGCTCGGTGGAAGAGCATCTACTTGGCAGGCAGAAGGTCCCAGGTGCAATCCTTGGCAAGCCCGTACCCAGGATTCTGTAATTCAGGGGGCCTTTAAATAAGTCAGGGGGCACTGACATAACAAAATAAATTTTTTTAAAAAAATTAAAAACTCACGTTTGCGGCGTTCACACTCTGCTTGCCTACATGGGAAAGCGAGCCACACTTGGGGAAGGGGCAGTGGTGGGGAGACCTCGGGGTGGCCCAGAGAGCCGGGTGGGGCCCTGGGGGCTGGATGGAAGTGTGTGGGGGCTTGGCAGGAAGTCAGGGGGCTAGGCCCCGAAATGCCCCACTGTAGCTACGGGCCTGATCCTTGACATCTCCAGTTAAAAGGATCAGGTGATAAGTGATGCAAAGGACCTCTGCCTGAGCCCCCGGAGAGCTGCTGTCAGTCTGAGAAGGCAATACTGACTTTGATGGACCACAGATCTGATTCAGGATAAGGCAGCTTCATGTGCTCCGGACCCAAAGCAAGGAAATTTACGGTTCCTTTTTTATTTCAAAAACTCCCAGTGCTCGGGGCAAGGTTAAGCTGGGCCAAAAGGTATGTAGGGCTGTCGCTGTTTAAATGATGGACAATCTAACCATTTGCCTGTCTAGTGGCATGAACAAAAAGCTTATCGCCACCACAATATAGCTGTGGGAATATAGCGCAAATTGCCTAGGAAACAGGCCAGTGATGCCTAATGACCGTTATTGTCCATATTATCCTACAAAGCAATTTCAGTTTTCTGAGTAGGCTTGACACACAAAACACTAATTTTAACAAAACCACTTTGCTCTTGTGAGCTTTTTAGTTTCAGAGCACACTTGCTGGATCCAAAAGGTGCGACAGGTTGAAGTTTCCTCCATCATCCAGAGCTCCCTCTGTGCCATAGGTGTAGTGTGGTGCAGTGGTTAAGAGCGGTGGATTCTAATCTGGAGAACCGGGTTTGATTCCCCACTCCTCCTCCACATGAAGCCTGCTGGGTGACCTTGGGCCAGTCACAGTCCTCTCAGAACTAGGGTTGCCAGGTCTGGGTTGGAAAATACCTGGAGACTTTGAGGGCGGATCCGGAAGAGGGAGGGGTTTGGGAGGGGAGGGGCCTCAGCATGGTACAGTGCCATAGAGTCCACCCTTCAGAGCAGCCATTTTCTCCAGGGGAGCGGATCTTTGCCAGCTGGAAATCAGTTGTAAAAGCGGGAGATCCCCAGGCCCCACCTGGAGGCTGGCAACCCTACTCAGAACTCTCTCAGCCCCACCTGCCTCACAAGGTGCCTGTTGTGCGGAGAGGAAGGGAAAGGTGATCGTAAGCTGCCTTGAGGCTCCTTAAGGTTGCGAAAAGCGGGGTATAAAACCTGCTCTCCTTATTCTTCTTGGTTTCCTGTTTCTCATGGACAGAGCTCCTAAAGTATTAACATAGCATAACCTTAGAGCTAGGGCAGGTCAAATACTGAACTAGGAGGTAATGGCTGAAGTCACAAGTATAATAATAAGCTGCCTGTGGGCCCTTGCCCACTTAGGAATGTTCCAGATGTCTCCCTTGAATTTTGAACTTCTGTTTGTTTGTTTTTAAGCAATTTCCTATCTGTTTTACTTGTACAGGTGGGGCCTGGAGATCTCCCAGAATCGCAACTGATATCCAGACTACAGAGATTAATTCCCCTGGAGGAAATGTCTGTTTGTAGGGTGGACTGTATGGTCTAGGGCTGCCAAGTCCCCCGGGGGGGCGGGGAAATCCCCGCCTGGGAGGCCCGTTCCCCGGCGCTGCCGGATCGGGCCCCGGGGGGAACCCCACCCCCAAAGCACGTCACATGGAAGTGACGTAAGCACGTCCGGGACGTTGGGGGCAGGGCCACAATCATCCGAGGGAAAACTCTATGGTTTTCCCTCGGATGATTTTGGCCCC
>NW_015165278.1:520901-529257 GCF_001447785.1 Gekko japonicus
AATAAAATAGTTGGTTCAGAAAATTTAAAACCCATTTATACAGTTAATTTTTTAAAGAAATCATAGTGTTTTTCTCTCCTCTATTTCTGTAACTTTCCGAGCAGCTATCAGCACGGTAAACATGACTCCCAACATGATTTTTGCTAAGCCTTTGTCTCAAGAGATATCTTTCCTCCATCACGTACACAGGAACCAACATTTGCATTACATTGTTCATGAATCTTTTTTTTAAGGAAGTCTCTTTTTTAGGAAGTATTCTGTTTTGTATTTCTTGCTTGTCGTTAGCTAATAAACTATTTTATTGTTTAAATAACCTTGTGTTGCATTCCAGCTAACTTTCTTTTAACATTCTACCCCCGCCTTGGTAAGGGGCACTCACCAGACCATTACGAACCTAAAGGGGGTGGGAACAGGTGCAGGTAACACTTTATACAGGTTTAGTTTAGACTGTCAAGTGCTACAGTTTCATTTTTCCAACAAACAACACAGTCAAAAACTGTAACACTGTAGCCAAAAATACTTGACACTTGATTCAAACATTCTTATATTAACAGTGCAGTACTCTAAATAACCATTCAGATCCATTCCAAAGACACCAATGTAAATAGTCAAATACAGTTTTGTTTTTGGGCTTTCATGGGATATGATTTCATTCTTTGGATGCTACTAGGACTGATAGCTTGGGACACCAGTTGTTCGCATATGCCGGAACTCTTAACTGTAATAATCAATGAATTTAATAACAGTAAAACATATAAAGTACTCAGAACAAATTTTCCATAAACAACAGGTAGAAATTCACTGGTAAAGTTGATTACAAGTAGAAACTCACAAGTGGAATTTTTCCATAAACAATTTGTAACAAATTTTTAAAAAGTCCTTGAACTGTAAGGATGTAGACGTGTCTCTGCCAGCTGACTTGACGGACCCCCAGTTCTAAATCCGTTTCAATAATTTTTTTCAAGAATCATGCTGGATTCAACATTTCAAAGATACATGTAGACATCTGTCATGATCTGTGTAGGCCTCTGGAGATCTGTGCAGGACTGGGCCTAGTGAGGCCTAAGAGACCTGCCTGGGAGTGGGAAGCAGTCAGCCTACAATCCCCACAAGGCTTTGCACCAGCGGTAACCAATGGGGGTTGAGGAATTCTCTGAGGAGATTGTTTATATACTGGGTGGTCAGTTAAACTGGGTTCTTTTCCTCTCTGCGGTTTGCCTCTCACAGAGCTGAGCTGAGGAGACTGGTCTGGGAGAAAGATCCCTCACTGGGGACAGTGAGTACAGGTAGCGTAGCCTGGCAAGCTGTAGTAGTAACAGTTAAGGAGTAATAATAGGTAGCTGCGTTAGCTTTGTGTTTCTTTTGGCCTTTCAATACTGTTATGTATTTTAAAGCACCTTGTCTTGTCTTGTTTTCCCCCTGCCCAGTACTGTAATAATCAACCCTTTTTTTTAAATTGTTTCTCTGCCTGGTCATCACGCTTACGTTTCTCGGCTAAAAAGGGGCAATTTGAAGGGGCTTGGGAAGATACCCTGGGCCTTCTCAAGGGACCGAAGTCCAGGGTGGCGGCGGCGGAAGGTGGCAGCCCGCTGGGGTCATGACAACATCCATAAAGCATATTCAGATACAGCAATCCTCAGTGATTCCCAGTGTAGAATCTATCATTTCTTGGAACCTACCTTCAAAATTCTGAAGCATTTCACCATTTTCATTAGAGGGAAACGACATAACGTCTGAAAAAAAAAGAGTATATTCAGCTGCTAATTGGTGATGGTGGCTGTGGTGGTGGAAAGTACCACCAAGTCATAGCTGACATATGGTGACCTTGTGGGATTTCCAAGGTAAGAGACATTCAGAGGTGGCTTGCCCTTGCCTGGCTCTGCAAAGCGCCTCCGGACTTTGTTGATGGCCTCCCATCCAAGTATCAACCCAAACTGACCCTGCTTAGCTTCTGAGATCTGATGAACTTGGCCTAGCCTGGGCCATCCAGGTCAGGGATATAGTAAGCACGGTAAGTATGTTTGTATCCATCAGCCCTTATACAGAATGGGGGCATAGGGAGAAAGCAGGAAAAGAAACAGGAGCCATGTTGGTTAGAACCGCATATCAAGAATAATCAGCACCTTTGACACCTGAGGTATTGTTTTTAAGTTATTGGTCAGTTGATTCAATTCCTCAAGTTAGGAAAAAAAACTGATTGAGATCCTTTTAATAGTGGCTAAACCATCAATAGCCACAGCTTGGAAATGTCCAAATGCACCAACACTTGCTTTGTGGCACCGAAAGTTATGGGAAATGTATATAATGGACAAGATTACTTATCAAGTAAATCAATACGAATCCCATCAGTCCTGTTCAGATTTTGTTGAAGTTTGGTCCATTGTGTTTGACATGACTTGAAGTGCTTCCCAATAACTTAATAATTTTAGTATAATTGTGTAAAATTTATAAGATGTAATGTCTGGTATTGCTTTGTTCCTATAGATTTGGTGTTTGTTGTAATGATCATTTGTAAAGTTAGTAGAATGTATTATATGTATTGCTTATAAAATGTTGAATTAAAAAAAGAATCTGAAAAACTTAGAGAAATTATAAACGTATTCATATTATAAACGTATTCATGTTTACATCTAATCACGTTCCTCCTTCAGCTCCATTTTTGTCTCGTTCCTTTTTTAAAAAACTGTACATTGTCCCTGTTGTTGATATAAACATGGAGAGCATTTGCGTCGAGCTTGCTGAAGTAATAAATAAGCAGAGGCCGGTCTTGTTTCATTTCCATGGGCGAATACATCAATTTAAGCAATCAGCTGAAAATTGCTGCCGAACCAAGTTTTCCTCCTCTAGAGAATGATTTCATGCAGCAAGAAAAGAGGCCGCTTCACAGCTGCGAGCCACCGAGCAACTGGGCCAGTGGAGAACTTTTGATGCCAGTTCTTTGAAAACCCATCCACTACACAGTGAGTGCTATCTTCTTCCCACAGTGTAATGTAGCCTACAGTCATACATAGCAAAGTACAATATCCTAGGGACCTGCATTCAATGATCTACCTTGCTGGCTAGTTAAAATCAGGATGTGAAATCCAGACTCCATGACGACTTGTTTGGTTTCTCTGCCTCAGGCCCCACCCTGTCCCCCTACCTTCCCAGTTTCCCTGTAACTCAAGCCCACTTCTTCACAGCACAAGAACATAAGAACATAAGAGAAGCCAGTGTTAGATCAGGCCCATGGCCCATCCAGTCCAACAGTCTGTCACACAGTGGCCAAAAATACCAGGTGCCATCAGGAGGTCCATCAGTGGGGCCAGGGCACCAGAAGCCCTCCCATTGTTGCCCCCCAGAAGAAGAAGAAGAAGAAGAGGAGGAGGAGGAGGAGGAGGAGGAGATTGGATTTATACCCCACCCTTCACTACCCAAAGGTGTCTCAGAGCGGCTTACAAACTCCTTTCCCTTCCCCTCCCCACAACAGACACCCTGTGAGGTAGGTGGGGCTGAGAGAACTCTGACACAAACTGCTCTTTTTCAAGGACAGCTGTGCCAGAGCTTGTGACTGACCCAAGGTCACATCAGCAGGTGCAAGTGGAGGAGTGGGGAATCAAACCCGGTTCTCCCAGATTAGAGTCCGTGCACTTAACCACTGCACCAAACTGGCTCTCTAAGCACCAAGAATACAGTGCATCACTTGCCCCAGACTGAGAGTTCCTATCTATACCTTGTGGCTAATAGCCACTGATGGATCCCTGCTCCACTGATGGACCTCTGCACTGATGGACCTCTGCAGAGCCAGTTTGGAGTGGTGGTTAAGTGTGCTGACTCTAATCTGGGAGAGCCGGGTTTGATCCCCCACTACTCCACTTGCAGCTGCTGGATGACCTTGGGCAAGCCATAGCTCTGAAAAGAGCTGTCCTTGAAAGGGCAGTTCTCAAAAGAGCTCTCTCAGCCCCACCTACCTCACAGGGTGTCTGTTGTGGGGAGGGGAAGGGAAAGGAGTTTGGAAGCCGCTCTGAGACTCCAAGTGATGGGCAGGGCATAAATTCAATCTCTTCTTCTTCTTTTCTTCTTCTTCTAAACCCCATGGGTAGTGTTTCCCACCAAACTAAGCAAGCAAGGGATTTTTTTGGTCATTATTCTTTTGGTAGTATCTCCACCTGAACTGCTGGAATGTTTATGAACATTCCATGGGTTGAATGCACAATAAATTGGCAATTTGCACCATTTTTTCCTTTGTACTGCAGATCCTACCTTCATGTCATTTCTTAGAGTCCCTTTCTCCAGGGAGCAGCATTTTGTGGGGATTAGGGTGCTGCAGTGGGAGGGAGGAGGAGACAGGACAGTTCCATTATGACACTGGAAAATTTAGTCTGGATCCAGTCCTACGACTTTATGGGAGTTTAGAGCTGCCAGCCTTCAGAGCAGATCTCCTTCTATATCCCTCTTCGCCTGCTGCCACTCCGGGCAATGCAGGAAAAGACAAAAAAAACAGCTTTGGTGGCTTTGCTATGTCACTTCCAGGGAAAACCTGGAAGTGATATGGAGGTAGCTCTAGGAATCACTGGAAACTCTATGGTAAAACCCAAGAAGTGACATGGAGATGTGGGTGACATAGCACCCCCCATGTCTCCACCCCCAACAGTCCAGCTGGTTGCCAGGCTTGGGTTGGTAACCCTAGGGGGTTTAGAGAGCCGATTTATTGGTAAATAAAGCCCTAACTCAAGGTCCAGAACTATGAGTTGCAAGTTGTGCTGTAATTGGTTTGCCAGGTCTGAGTTGGAAAATACCTGGAGACTAGGGTTGAACTGCTCAGATGGGGTGGAGCTACGGATAGGGCAGAGCTCACTAACAGGGGGGGGGGCATGGTCCCAAAGTGCCCCACTGTAGCTAGGTGCCTGTGTAAAAGTGATAGTACCAGTGGGAAACAGTGACCAGAATGCTATTATGTTTAGCATGTATGTAAATAGGGAGGGCCCCCCAAGGACCAACACAGCCACATTTAACTTTAGAAGGGGTAACTTCTCTTAAAATGAGGGGGCTTCTGAGGAAGAAACTGAAAGGTAAGGTAAGGAGGGGCAAATCTCTTCGGGAAGCTTGGAGGTTATTTAGAACTACAATCCTGGAAGCTCAAATAAAATGTATACTGCAGGTTAGGAAAAGTATGAATAGGTATTTAAAAGGCCTGCATGGTTAAAGAACAAAGTAATGGAAGCAGGAAAAGGCAAGAAAGATTCGTGTAAGTGGTGGAAGGCTAGTCCGAGTGAGGTAAATAAAAGAGAGCACTGGCTTTGGCAAATAAAATGCAAGTCTGTGATCAGACAGGCAAAAAATCTGCCCTTTTATTCCCTCTTGTAACCTACTGAAATTATATTCTTTGGCTTACTTCTTATTTAAATACAATAACATTTTTTATATAATAATTATTAGTACAAAAATATAGAGTTAGAAAAATATAACCGCAGGGGGTGGGTTTACAACTGCCTCTTCTAGTAGCCAGCTGCCCGTTCAGGGTTCTGACGCTGGGCTTACACAGTGTGAGCGCGGAGACCAGAGCTCCCCCTACACAGGGAAACCTTAACCAATCTAAGCACAAATACCAAAGTGCAGATAACAACAAAGTAACAGTCCTAATATACACTCACACATACAGAGGCCTCTGGGTCCACTAAGTAAGACAAAGCAAGCTAACAGTGTTGCTATGTCTCAGTGAATGAGCAGAGGAGCCTTGTTAGGGTACCTTCTTTTATACCTGTACATCAAAGATCACAGAAGTATCGACACATTTGGTAAATTACGTAGGTTCTGACTTCAATCACTTGTAGGGTTGCCAAGTCAAAAAAACTCACCAGCGGGGGAGCCTTGCCAGGCTCCGGGAGCTGTTTCCGGATGCGTGCATGGGCGCCGCCAGCGCATCACCGGAAGTGATGCGTGACCTTGACACGTTGAGGGCGTGGCCCCGATCGTCAGAGGGAAAACCATAGAGTTTTCCCTCCGACGATCCGGGCCACGCCCCCAACGTGGTCGACGTGGTTGCGTCACCTCTGGTGACGCAGCCATGCTGCGCTTCGGGGGGGGCGGAAATCGGGCCTCCAAAGGGGGGATTTACCCCCCGCCCCCACTTGGCAGCCCTAATCACTTGGTTAGATGTACAAAGATGTTCTCTTTCAAGAATGACATAAGGCACAACAAATGTTTATGATACATGTTCCAAAAACAATCCACATTCTGTTTTACAACATCCCAATTGCTCATGTCAAACCAGTTCTCATTGTACTTTTGCTGTGAGATAAGACAGGAGCCTGAAGTGGGGTGTGAGAGAGGAAGCCTTTTGGCACTGTACTGCAACTAATTGGGAGAGGTGGGTCATTTGATTTTGCCAAAAGGGTCTTCCTTACCAGATGTACTTCATTACCTAAATCTACATTTCTTTAACACTTTTAACTAAGGTTCAAAGACTACAAAGAACCTGGGAATAAACACAGTTTCCGGGTTCTCGTGACCAGGCAGGAGGTAGCTTAGAGCAGGCTTTAGCCAGCAAGGGCTGATGGAAGTCTTGCTCTTTTGCTAGCTATTCAATACATTGGGTAATACTTTATTTGTGAAAGCCAAACCATAAACAAATATTAATAATTCTCCCCACACTGGGGAATCAGTTGTAAAAGCTGAAGGTCTCCGGGGCCCACCTGGAGGCTGGCAACTCTACGCTGTAAGCCAAAACCCAAACCTTTTGCAACTATTTTGGCTGCAATATTCTAACTCTGCTTACTTAGACCTTCTTTCTCCCAGGCCTCGGTTCCTGCCAGAGCGCACTGGAGCACCGCTCCGCCAGTCAGGAGCACATAAGCCCCGCCCCCTGCTTCCACAAGCCATCAGTTGGGCAACCGTGGGGGGGCGAAACGTTCCCGCCTCCCTGAGCCTCGGGGTGGTGGCCTTGGACTCGTAGGGGCAAATTCCACCTCTCACGAGTGATGTCCGAGCGGTAACTTCCCCCCCCACCATAGAGAACAATGAAGGGGATGGGGGCAACCTGTTTGGGGGCCTGTAGAATTGGACCCCCTGGTTCAATGTTCCTGAAACATGGCAGGTATCTTGGGTAGAGGCTCCAGCAGCTACCCTGCAATTTTGGAGCCTCTCCCTGAAACCCCTGTCCTTCCAGCTCCCGGAATTTACCCTATGTTTTTGCCATTGACTTCAATGGCCCATAGGATATAATGGGGCCAAACTGCGGGAAGCCGATTCAGATCAGAGAATCTGAATCGGTCCGCAGCAGTCTGAAAGGGGGCCGAATGGGCCATTTTCAGGGGTGCATTCGGTTCAGACAAACCGAATGCACATCTCTCCAGCAGCCGGCTCGCTTGGGCTCTCTGCAGCCGCGGGGATCCTAAGCAAGCCAAGGGAAGGGAAGGTGGTTTAAACCGCCTCTCCTTCCCTCCAGCAGCCAGCTTGCTTGGGCTCCCCAAGCAAACCAAGGGAAGGGAAGGTGGCGGAGCAGCTGGAGACATTGAACCTCAGCTCCACAAGTAATGAGCACTCGAGCCCTGCCCCCAGCAGCCCTCAGGCCGGAGCACCTGGAGCACCTGGAGCAGGCGGATTGGCAAAAAGCAAAACCAAAAGCGCAGGAACTCGAGAGAACTCCAGGAATGGAGCCGGTTCCTCTTCCACAGCCCAAAATGCGACCCACGAACCCTGAGCTTGCTTTTTCTCATTTGTGAGTCTGGCCTCCGCACTCCTTTAAAGAGGCAGAGATTTCTTAAGATAGTGTTCCTGCCAGGGAAGCTGGGGACCCTGTCCATGAGTCTCCATTTCATCCTCACAACAACCCTGTGGGGTAGGTTAGGTAGAGAAGGGGAGATTTGGCCCAGGGTCACTCAGCCAGCAGAGTGAGAATACAAACCTGGGTCTCCCCACATCAATCTGCAACTCTGACCACTGTGCAGTGCTGCCTCTACTGATCTGTAATGTTCCAGAGGTGTTGTAATGTAATACTCAGTTTCTCAAAGGAGTGTATGCCTGTCTGTTGGTCCACTTAGGAGTCTTGAAGGGGTTGTGTGGTGGGCTAGTTGTGGCAAATGGTAGGGAAGCTCAGTATTTCTGTATACAGTTGTAGGGGCTTTATTGCAATGTGGTATGGCCTGATATTATGTTCTTATTCCAGTGTGGGGTGTGTGGGGGGCAATGGAAGCTGAGTGATAGGGTCTCTCCAAGTGATTGCCAGAAGTGAGATGCGTCCTGGTCTTGTGTCTTACAGATAATCTTACAAATAGTCCTTTGCATTTATATCATGCTTTCAACTTTAAAAGGATCATAATGCTGATTGTGTGAATTTAGGCAAATCATAAGAGGTAGAGCAGGAAGGGTTGCATCG